>NW_013657619.1:186678-195172 GCF_000142905.1 Thecamonas trahens ATCC 50062
TGGGGGAAAAAAAATGGCCCCCAAAGGGGGGGGTGACATCGTAGCTGGGTATGGGCAGGGGAGGAGGAGAGGGGAGAGTGATGATTGTGCATCGCATCGATTGTGTCGATGGTATCGAGGGATTGTATCGATCGCCTCGATTAGTTGTGGTTGATAAATTGTATCGAGGGATTGTGTCGATCGCCTCGATTAATCGCCTCGATCAATCGTATCGATCAATCGTTTCGATTAATTGTGTCGATCGCCTCGATTAAGCGTATCGATCAATCGTATCGATCAATCGTATCGATTAATCGTACCGATCAATCGCCTCGATCAATCGTATCGATCAATCGTATCAATCGCATCGTCGGCTATCAGCAGTGGTGGCCGGCAGATGGCAGATGGCAGGAGCTGGTCCAATGCCCCAGCCCAAATCAAGCTCAAGCTCCCGCCCGGCAACCGGATGGCAAGCACGACATCGAGGGCTTGCCGATAAACAGCTGCCCACGAGCCGTCGCCGGCGAGCAGCAATCTAGGAATAGCGCCGGACAAGGGCCAGACTCCTCTCCTCCCCGACTGACCATGGCTCGATACGAGGCGACGTACGGCGACGGGTCGTTCCAGGTCTCCGGCAGCTTGCATCGGATGCTCTCGCAGGCCACGCCCCTGTACGAGTACCTCACAGGCCGCAAGGCGCCTGCGGTGGTGGTACGTTCCCCAAACCCTGTCGGCTTGACCATGCCATGGCCTCGCTGTGGCTGGGAGTGAGTCCGTTGGCAGCCGTTTGGCAACCAACGGTCTTTTGGCCGACGCACGCGTGGCGAGCTCGACGCAGCCGAGCAGCACCACTGGCCGGGTGTGTGGCTGTTGGTGGATTCGGCAGGAGTGGCTCACAGAGAGTGTTGCCGTGGAGATGGTGTAGGTGCCGGCAGAGATGGATCCGCGCGATGTGGTGGCCTCGAGGCGGTCACACGGCCTCTTTGCCCACTCGGTCCGCATGCCCTCGCGCCACGGCGAGACCGAGGGTCGCTATCCGTGGACCCTCCCGCGCGAGGTCGAGGAGGAGTTGGAGCGATCGGCATCGGGGCTGCTGGAGATAGCCGACGATAATGGCGAGTATGACGAGGATAACGACGAGTGTGGATCGGGGTATGATGCAGCTGACGGTGCCGATGAGACCCGTCAGGCCGGCGCAGATGCCGATGCAAGCGCAGACAAGGCTGAGAGCGAGTTTGCCAACACTCGCAAGCCCGCATGGGCTGCACGCTCGCAGTTCCGCCCAGCCTCGCAGATCACCTTTACCAACCGCGGCCCGTACGGCAACACCTACGACATTTCTATGTACATGTAGCCGATCAACACCCGCCGCCCCGCCGCACACAGATACCATCGTCAGGCGCAGGTATTGCCACCGTTGCAGATGGCAACAGCTGCTGAAAGAGCTGATAAATACGCCAAGACCGAGCATTGAGCCCGTTCTCGCTTGCTTTGCCAAATCTCAAAGAAGTGTCATGAGCAGCTCGAGCTCGTTGAACGTGCCGAGGATGATGGCAATGTGCCAAAGCTGGTGCGAGGCACCCCAGATGTCAAACAAGCCCGTGGGGATCCACCGCTCCGGCACCTTGTAGAGGAATGGCACCATACCGATGGCGTACCACTTTTGCACGTCCCACATGGCCTGGGCCGCTTGCGCAGCAACCGGCGCGTCGACCGCGTACAGCCGCCAAATAAGGGCCCACGAGAGCGCGGTAAGGAGCACCATGCCGACGTAGATGCGGTACTTGCGGTGCGGCTGGAGCACAAGCATGCTGATAGTCCACACCAAGACTACCGTAACCACGCAGCCAAACGCCGCCACAAACATCAGATTCTCGGCCGAGACCAGGGTGGCAGCTGGAACAAGATCGCGCCCACGATCCGCAGCGCCGAGCCAGGCCGGTGGCACAAAGAGACCGACGAGGGCAACAAGCTCCAGGCCGCCGATGTGGAAGAGCACGCCGATGTAGTCCCACTGGCGGAAACGGAAGCACACGTCCGCTGAGTGGCACATAACCGCATGATACGCCGCCGAGAGGAGGAACTGCGAGGCAAAGGCAAAGATAAAGACGCCGACCAGCGCGGCGTCCAGCCACGACAACGGGCCAACGTCACGGATGTGCGCCGCCAGTCGCAGTGCCAGCATCACTGCCACCACCACCGTCCCACCAGCATGCGTCCACACATTCATCGTCTGATTGTGGAGGTACCATACCGATCGCATGCACTGCGCCATGCTCGCGCACCCGAGCCGGTAGCCCGAGATCACAAACGGATTAACCCTCACCCACAGCGGCGACTCGTCGTACGAGCCCAGCTCCACGCCGTCGAACAGCACCGTCCGTCCCGCCGAGTCCTTGTCTCCGCCAGCATCTGCAACTTCTCCCACAGACCCCCCCCCGTCCCCGATCCCGCCGCCGCTCCCCGCCGCCGATGCCGCACACCCGTCGCTCCGCTCGCCACGCCACAGCCTGTCGGACCCATCGCCCCCGCTCCGCCGGCCGTCGCCATGCCGCTCGCCGACTCGTCACCGGCCACCATGTCGGACAAGAAGGAGGTTGCCCCACGTCCTCGCCGCTCTTGTTCGGTGACAGAGTGAGGTGCCGGCATTAGACGGTGGAGCTGTAGACGCGTGCTTCCATGGCTGCGCCACGGCCAGACAATCGTGCGTCAGTCGCTGATCAGACCGATCGATTTGAGCCAACAACAGCTGCGTTGCGCCACTACATAGCCATCGATGCTGAGAGCCTCATCTCGTGGTGATGCCAAAGCGGGTGCACTTGATATGCAGAGGCTGTGGAAGAGGCTGTGTAATGCAAACTGATCGGATGTGATGGCGCCTGGGACGATGGAGAGGTTAGGGCGATGACAAGGTGAGGCGACGTGGCTAAGGGGATGAGGCAGCTGGCGAGCAGTGGCCGGGTGATGGAGACAAGGACAGCGAGCAATGTGACCTGGCCACGATCTCTGCATCAACCCGACTGTTGCTCTTCCCTCCATCACAGCTTCATCGCGCCGTGGTAGGCGTTGTCCCCTGCGACGGCATCGCCTGGCTGAATGGGCGTGCGTCAGGCAGAGTGAGTCACCCCATGTCGGCCGTGCCAGCAGAGCTGTGTCCGCAGCGCCGTGTGTCAGCAGCAGGCAGCGAGGCAGAGGGGGAGAGAGCGAGGCCACAGTCTGGGCAACGCCTGACTTGTGCCTGGTGACCAGCATGTCTGGCCGTGTCGTGGGAATGTTCTGCATGCCGGCGCCGTGTGGTCTCGACGCGCTCTCCGTCGCGCCATGGACGGTGGTCGACTCGGTCGATGTGGAGCCGCGAGGGCCGACTGGTCCCCGCTTTGGGGCGGTCTTTGCGGTGGCTGGGCCTGGCGAGGCTGATGTGGCTGGGCCTGGGGCTAGTGCCGCCGATGTGGCTGGAGCTGACGAGGCTGGCGCGATTCTGCCAGCAGCGGCATGCCCTCTCTCCCGGCAGGGCAACAAGATGATGGAGACGACGATGGAAGGTACGACGATGGAAGGCGTCGTCTGGCTGCGCGGCCGGAAGAGAGTGTGGGCGAGGCGATGGGCGGTGCTGCAGGCAGATGGCGTGCTGGTTGTTGGCCCGCCACGCGCCGAGTCGAGCGAGGAGTCGTGCCTGCATGCAGCAGCGGTCAACGCTGGATGTCCACGTTCGGACGATGATGACGAGCATGTGCGACTAGATTTGGCGGGGACAAGGGCAACGGTGTCGGGAAGGCATATCCGTCGCGGTGTCGGGCTTAAGATTGAGGGTGATTTGCCATTTGTGCAGGGCGCGACTGGAATGAGCGCGTCCATTGCGCACCTGGTTGTGCCTGACGACGAGTCGCGACAGGCATGGATTGCAGCGCTTAATGCTGCGGCAGCCGTGGCCGCCACTCGTTCCTCTGCGCCGACTCGCCTCCGCATTGTGCTGACCTTTACTGGGCCGCCGCCGGAGCGCCACGAGCTTGAGCCTGTGATGGTGGTCGACGCGCCCGGTGCCGCCCGCCAAGGCGTCGAGCTCGCCTGGCAGTGGGTCGCCGCCAACTACCTCGCCACCGCCCGGGCTGTCGGCCTCACGCTCTCGCCCGCCGAGGTTCGCCGCATTGCACTGGTCTTTTTTGGCAATCTCGCGCTGGCGTCGCAGCATCCAGACTTTGCGCTGCATGTATTGGCCAGCCCGACACCGGCACCAGCTGACGACGAAAGACCGGGACCAGCCCCAAGCCTTGCTGCAGCGCTTGCGTCCATCAAGCCGAGCGCGCCGCCAGCGCTGGCGCCGTCACCGCCAGCCGAGGCACTCGACGCATCGCAGTACTTGTTTCAGGCCATTTCGCTGGTCGACACGCTCACAAGCGCAAGTCCGAGCCCGAGCCCTGTGCCGAGTGCAGACGATGGTGATGATGGCGAGGCGGGATCGAGCTCGGGCGAGGCTGGAACCAGCGGGCTTGCCATTCTCAACACCTCTTTTGTCGCCCGCGGCATCTTTCTTGTCTCGTCATTTGTGGCGCGGCTGGTCTCCGGCCCGTCGCTCAAGCTCGGGGTGCTGCAGATGATGGCGCGCGCGACGCGCGAGGCCGGCATTTCGCTGCAGCCGATGCAGAGCCGCGAGCCGCGCGGCCCCAAGACCCGATGGCTTGTCGGCAACATCCCGGACATTCTCCCCGCCAAGGGCGCGGTCCATGCCGCGGCGCTCCTCACCTATGAGTACGGCAAGCTGACCAAGCTCGCGCTAGGCAAGGAGAAGTTGTATGTGGTTGCCGACGCCAATTATGTGCACCGGATCATGGCATCAGCCGAAAAGCGGTTTCCCAAGCAGGAGGTCATGGCACGGTCGCTGTTCATGGCCGACGGCGAGACGTGGGCGTCGTCGCGGCGGACGCTCCTACCGGCTTTTGGCACGCGGTCGATGAAGCACTTTGTGCCGGCGTTCCACGAGGCGACACTCTGCCTTGCGGCGTCGATGCGAGCGCTTGCGGTGGAGAGCCCCGGAACGGCGTTCAATTGCTTCGATGCGTTCAAGGAGCTCACGTTCCAGGTCATCTGTCGGTGCGGGTTCGACTACGACGCGTCGCGGGCCAACCCACATGCGGAGGCCTTTACCTCGGCGTTTGAGTTCATCATCCACCACCAGGTCACGCGCTCGTTCCAGTTCGGCTTTCTCAAGATCCTGCCGACCTCGTCGAACCGGCGGTTTGCGGCAGCCAAGGCTTCGATTGAGACCGTCGTCGCCGACATCATGGCCCAGCGACTGGCGGAGCGTCCGGCCGGCGTTGCTCGCGGCGAGCTGCCGCCGTCGGCGTCGGAGCACGCCGACTTTCTGGCGTTTATGATGGATAACGCCGACCCAGAGACGGGTGACTTTATCTCGCACGACATCATGCAGGAGCAGGTCATGGTCTTTCTTGCCGCCGGTCATGTCACCACCACGCTCCTCACCTCGTGGGCGCTCTTCTGTATCGCGCAGCATCCCGAGGTCGAAGCCAAGATCCTGGCCGAGCTGGCCGGGGTGCTTGGGCCGGACCCGGCGGCGCTGCCGTCGTTTGCGCAAATTGGCGAGATGCACTACCTGCTCATGGTGCTGAAGGAGACGCTGCGGTTGTACCCGGCGGCTCAGTCGGTCATCCGCTACCACCCGGAGCCGTTTGTGGTTGGTGGCTACCGAGTTGCTGGCGGGAGCCACTCGATGACCGTTCCGTGGGTCATCCACCGCGACCCGGAGCTGTGGAGCCAGCCTGAGGCGTTCATCCCGGAGCGATTTGCGCCCGAGCGCGAGACTCGCCGGCACCCGTTTGCGTGGATGCCGTTTGGCGGCGGCGACCGTGTGTGCATTGGCTCGCGCTTTGCGCTTCTCGAGGTCCGTGCCGTCGTTGCCGTTCTCCTCCGCAACTTTCACTTTGAGGTTCCCCCGGGTTTTGAAGTTGCAGCGTCGCGAAATCCGGTGGAGCCCGACGGCGGGCTGCTCCTGGTTCCGTCGCTCCGCGATTCGGCGGCAGCCGCGAGCCAGGGTGCGGCTCTGTACGACTCGCTTGCCAGTTTTGCTACCCACGATCCGGATGCGCTTGCCGATCACATTCCCAAGCACCTCGAGGTGGTGGCTAACGTCTGCGGTATGTCTGGTGAACAGCTGGCGGCGGCAGCGGCGGCGGCGCAGGAGAGCGTTGCAGCGGCAGCGGCGAGCCCAGAGCTAAGCGATGAGGTGATCCGGCTGGCGCCGAGCCTCAATGGTGTCGAGGGTGGCCTCGAACTGGTAATTGGTTACGGGTCGAACATGGGCACCTCGCGCGGCTTTGCGCAGACGATTGAGGCCGACGCAAGGCGACGGTACGGCAGCGCGCTGAGCAGGGTAGTGATCTCGCCGCTCGATGAGGTGCTGAGCTCTGGCGCGCTGGTGAGCAGCGAGCCCGACGCGACGAGCGTGCTGGTTGTTGTCACGTCGTCGTACAACGGTGAGCCGCCGGACAACGCGCGCGACTTTGTGGCGTGGCTCAGCGAGGCCAGTCCCGAGTCTGCCGGCCTCGGCTCGTGGTACACGGCAGTGTTTGGCTGCGGCAACACCCAGTGGGGCCATCGGTTCCAGGCTGTGCCAAAGAAGGTTGCCCACGAGCTGGAGCGGTTAGGAGTGAGCGCGATCTGCGAGCGTGGGGCTGGCGATGACGACACCTCGCTGGACATGGACTTTGAGGCGTGGTACACACTTTTTGTGCCGGCGCTCGACATGGCGTACGGCGTGGAGGCGGTTCCTTTGGTGTCCGCCGACGGTGCCGATGACATCGAGTCTGGCGACGAGCTTCCAGCGCTGGTTCTCGAGGCGGCTGGGCCACACGCCGAGGCGCTCTCGCTCGAGGCGCTGCACTCGTCCGACGGCGGGCGTCGGATGCGAGTGGTGGTCAACGACGAACTGCTCTCACCCGAGTATGTGCGCAAGACCGGGTTTTCGACCCGGCACATCGAAGTGATGATGAACAGCGGCGAGAATGACAAGTACGCGCCGGGCGACCACATCGGCGTGTTTCCGGCGAATCCCGAAGCTGCGGTGGTGCGGTTTGCGGTCCTCGCCGGGCTCTACGATGAGCTCGACGAGTTGGTGGTGGTGGGCGACGGTGGCTCGTCGTGGGACGTCCTGCAGCCGGGGACGGCGACTACAGCGAGGTTTGTGCTCACCCACGTGGTGGATGTGTGTGGCGCGCCGCCGCGGATGCTGCTTCGCAAGCTCGCGCAGTTCTGCTCGGTAGCGAGCGAGCGGGCGACGCTGGAGATGCTCGGCTCGTCAACGGCCGAAGGCATGGCGGCGTACGATGAGCTTGTCCTCGGACGGCGGCTGACGGTGAGCGATGTACTGCGGCAGTTTCCAAGCGTGGCGGTGGCTGGCGCCAGCGTCTGGTTCTGCGGCCTGCTGCCCAAGCTCAAGCCGCGGCTGTACTCGATCTCGTCGGCACCGCAGGGCGGTCTTAACGAGGTTGTCTCACTCACAGTCGGGGTGGTCCGCGAGACAGCACCTGCCTTTGGCGGGTTGGCGTCCAACTATCTGGCGGAGCTTGCACCGGGGACCGAGCTGTGGGCCTTTACGCGTTCGTGCGATCCGCACTTTCGGGTTCCGGCTGCCGGAGAAGGCGGGTCGACAGACGGGGTGGCGATGGCGCTGGTTGGACCGGGCACCGGCTTTGCGCCGTTCCGCGGTTTCCTGCACGAAGTTGCGCGGCGGCCAGGGCCGCACACGCAGCACATGGTGTTCATCGGATGTCGCCAGGCCGGCGGTGACGAGCTGTACGCTGACGAGCTGGACGGCTTTGAGGCTGCGGGCGTTGTGGGCACCGTTTCGCGGGCATACTCGCGCGAGCAGACGACAGTCTCGGGCTCGCGGATGTATGTGCAGGACCGAATGGCAGAAGCCGCGCGTCCGCTGTGGGAGAAGATTCTGTCTCCAGTAGCCGGCGGGCGTGTCTTTGTCTGCGGCGATGGGCGGCGGATGGCTAAGGACGTCCGGCGGGTTGTTGCCCGCATTGCCGAGGACGAGGGCGGTGTCACCGATGGCGTCGCATGGCTCGCCGACATGCAGGCCAGCGGGCGATATGTCGAGGATGTGTGGGGATAGGGCAGTGTAACACAGATCCCGGAGCGGGGATTCGCGTAGAGCAGGTGGCGGAGCAGGCGAGTGGGAGCGAGTCAGTTTGCCAGTCGGTCGCCGAGCCGCGGCAGCCACGTGGTGCGACGACGGCAACGGCACTTGACACCAACGACGACGACAGCAAGCATGGCAGCTGCACCCCAGGACGATAACTTTGTGCGCGGGCTCGACTCGGACCTCCGCGAGAAGATGGCCGGGCGGTAGGTGGAGCAGGGGAAGGGGGGAGGGGGGGGGGGGGAGGAGGGGGGGAGGAGGGGGGGGAGGGGGGTGGTGGTGGACGGTTTTCTGGCGAAGGCCAGGCGCAGGTGGTGGGTGCGGGGATGGGTGTGTATGTGTGTGTGTGGGGGT
>NW_013657619.1:210904-229463 GCF_000142905.1 Thecamonas trahens ATCC 50062
AGTGTGCGGAACAGCGACTGGCGAAGCCGATTGGCGATTCGGACTACGGCGAGCTGTGGCGGACTCTCATGGACACCGCGCGCATCGGCGAGCTGGTTGCGCACAAGTCGGCGCTGTGGTCGCCAGATGTCGACAAGTTCAAGGTCAAGGGCGCAGAGTCGCTTGAGGACGCGCTCCAGAAGCATCGCAAGCCCGAGTACGACTGGAACAAGATGTATGCAACCGTCAAAGCTGACAATGCCACGCTCGGTATGCTGTACCGGGTGATGTGGGCAGGGATGACGAAAGATCGGAAGACGGCGATTGGCTTCCGTTGGCTCGCCATCTTTGGAACCAAGTTTGGGTACTCGGACTCGCCGGTGGTGAAGGACATTGTCGAGGCGATCAAGAGCCTGTGGCGGGTGGGCGAGCTGCGGCGTGCTCGCGAGGAGGAGCAAGGTGGGAGCGAGGAGCCAGCCCCGAAGCGGAGGAAGGGCCTCTAACTGTCGCGAGCCTGCCAATGGCGTCGCAAGTGTATGGTGGATGAAATTTTCTGCTGATTTAGTTTCTACCGGCGAGGGGGTGAGAGGGAGGAGGGGTATGGAGAGGGGGATACACCCACCCACGTCTCTCTGTAGGGGTGCTGCTAGGTCTTCTCTCGCTTGTCGGCCATAATCTCCTCCTTTCTTGCTTTCTTGCCCATACCCCCCCCCCCCCCCCCCTCCTCAAACACACACTGTGCGACCTATAACCATAGTTGTGCCGCCTTCTCGCCGGACATGCCTGGTGCTCGTGTCGTCCGTGACCCACACGACCAAACTTCATCCGGCCTCTTGTCAATGGAAGGCGCAATCAGCGCGACAATCACATCCGACACGCCTATACTTCTCGTAGGCTCACCAGTGTATTCTTCCGTAGCAAGCTCGGGCCCAAACTTGTGGTCGGATTGCGGCGCGTTTCTTGTTTCTCCGGGAGCCACGCCAAGCTCTTCCCAACGTCATTCAACGCCTGACCTTGAATTCGAGGAAACAGCAGAATTGGCGACCAAATCTCACACCGATACGGAGGAAGATCTACTCACGACTCCTCAGCCGAGCTGTTTACAGCATTCTTGTGGCGAGAGGCAGACGTGTGGGCAGAGGACCTGTACCGAGCTGGTGGCCCAGAACTCGGAGTTCTGCACCGATCACAAGTGCGCGGTGTGTGTGGGGGGACGGGATGGGGGCTCGGAGTTCTGCACCGATCACAAGTGCGCGGTGTGCAACAAGCGCGGCCCGGTGTGTGACAGGCATAGGTGCTCGGTTGACGAGTGCACACGGCTGGGGCTCTCCAAGTGTTTCACGATTAAGAAAAAGTCGCGGACAGCTTACGGTAAGTATTGCGGCTTGCACATGTCGATGGTGGGCGACGGCCATCCAGTGCCAAAGTTCAACGGCGGATCGGTCTTGATCCGCGAGTGGGGTGGGGCGATCGGGGTGTGGATTGAGAAGCTCGAGGCCGCCGGCGCCAACCAGGTCAACAGCAGGGTCAAGCTCGAGGAAGTGCTGGAGGAGAACCGAGAGCTGATGGAGCGGGGGGTGACTGTCGACGAGCTGCTGGAGAAATACGAGCCGCTTTGGCGCCAATGGAAGTACGGTGGTGTCGCCAAGAACGAGGCATGGATTGAGATCGTCACTCAGGCCTCGCAAGACGAGCGGGTAGCGGTGAAGGGCTGGAAGAAGCGAAAGCTGGTCAATGTGCCCTTGAAGCCGCATCCCCGTAACAACAAGGGATGGCATGGCTGCTTTTACTTTCAGCTCTGGGAGAAGCGCAAGGGGTCCAAGTCGAACAGCACAACGTCGAGCACGAGCAGCATGGCGACGGGCGCGAGCAGCGCGCCAGCAGGCGAGAGCCGTGCCGTGACGGCCTCGAAACAGCTGGAGGCGCTCAAAGTCAAGGTGGCGGGGTTTGGCCTGCGAGATGAGTTCGTTGCGACCAACAAGGTGGTGATCAAGTGGCCGAACAGCGTACCGCAAAACTATGAGAACAAGCCGGTGTGGATCACGGATTACGAAGACCTTGTGCAGAAAGTCAGGAAGTACGAGAACAGCACCGGGATGAGGCTCCACCCACCAGCGCCAATCCGGCTGTCCAGCATCGGTAACATGGACAACATCGTTGGCATTGCCAAGGATATTGGTCTCTGGGCGACGGACCCGATGATGGCCGAGCTGGGACTGGAGTGGAACACAGACCTGTTTCCCGAGCCGGAAAATGACGGTAGACTGGTCAGTGTGGCGTACCAGAGCCGTCGGATTATGGCGGTGATGATGGTTGTCTACGGGTTGCAGGAGGTGAGTCCGAACGGAGCAGACGTCACAAGTGGCGAATACCGGGAGAGCTGGCGGGCGGCGCAGATGCCGCCGACGACGATGGAGGACCTTGTCAGGTACGGCGCGGTGAAGCGGAAAGACGACGCCCCAGAGAAACTCCAGGAGGAGCTCTGCGCGCACCAGGATTGGCTCGATCTCCTTCTTATGCTCGACATGTGCCGGTCGATGATGATCAACGAGCTGCGGAGGAAAGTGGTGACGAAGGTGCACTTGGACGAGACGCGGCTTTCCTTGTGGCTGCGTCTGGCAGCATTTGCCTTTGGCTTTGACTGCGCCAACTGGAACGGACTTACCGGCGGGATGTTCGGCACAGGCACGTACGTCCCGTTCTGGACGACCAAGCTCCCGCAGCCGTACGTGACTCTCATGCTCATCACACACAAGAAGGATGAAGACATGGAGCTGCTCAAAAGGCCGATTGGTGAGTCGGAGTACGGCGAGCTGTGGCGGACTCTCATGGACACCGCGCGCATCGGTGAGAGTATTGCCCACACGTCGGCGCTGGCGTCGCCGGGCCTCGAAACCGGCAAGTTCAAGTTCAAGGACCCAGAAAAGCTGAAGGATACACTCGAGAACCATCGCAAGCCCGCGTACAACTGGGCTGCGATGGATGCGGTCATCGACTCGGACGACACCAAGCTCGAGCAGCTGTACCAGGCAATCTGGGCGGGGATGCCGAAAGATCGCATGACGGCGATACTTGTTCGCTCACTCTACGTCTTTGGCAAGCAGCTCAAGTATGACGGGGTGCCGTTCATCGCCGTCCTCCAGACGATGCTCGGCAGCCCGTGTGAGCCGTCGACGACCAGTCGGCCGCGGCAAGTGGCGCCGAGCACGAGCGAGGTCAACGACGAGTCGCCTTTGAGAAAGCGGCCGTGCGAGGATGAGAACGTTGGAGGGTCGGACGCGAGAAAAAGCCATCCAAGAGGCGGAAGGGCAACGACGGCAAGCGGACGAGGCCGTCGCGCCGGAAGAAGGGCAAGGAGGACGCTGAGTAGCCCATGTCACACCTGCGCTATGTAAACAAGTGCATCAGAGCCTGCTCAATCGTTGATAGCGGATCAATTGGTGGTGTAATTGGAGAAGAAGCCGCCGAGGCCGATGCCGCCGTCGAGCTCAACAAGGCCGACGAGGAAGCTGGGGAGGTGGACGCAGCCGCCTGCCGCTGCAGGCACCTCAGCCGCCACCAAGCAGGCGGTGCCCGGGAGAGAGGCAGCAAGCACGCCCTGGACCATGGCCTGGTACGCCGCCACGTCTTCGGTCTCGTACTCGGGATCCTCGCCGAGGCCGACGAGGGCGAGCTCGTGGTCACTTGCGGGCCACGACAGGTGGAGCATCGAGAGCGAGGCAAAGTGGGACGGCGAGGCACCGAGCGCAAGCGCAAGTGCAGGGAGGACAGCCATGGTCGACGCCTCGACGCCTGCCTGGTTCAGGAGCTCCGGCGTGAGGACGAGCGGGAGCCATGGCTGCGAGAACATCGAGTCGAGGTAGACTGCCGGTTGCGAGGCGAGGGCGGCGGCGAGGGCGCTGCGGGTGGCGACGGCGGTGCTGCCGCTGCTGTGGCTGTCGTGATCGACGGCGGCATGGCTCTCCCGGTCCCACACGCCGCACGTCCACACCTCCCACGCCCCGCTAGTCAGCCGCTCTCCGCCGGCGATCCAATGCGTCCAGTCTGTGGTGTCCGGGACGAGCTCGAGCGGGAAGAGGCGATGGCAGGAGCCGGCGGCGTTGCGGGCGGCAGCATCGGCCGCCGCCGCACGCTCGGCTGCCCAGTACGACTCGGAAGCTGCGCGGTCGACGGCAGCTTTCCTGGCCTGCTGGGCAATGTCGCCTGCGCGCGCAGCCTCCCGATCGGCCTGGGCAGCAAGCTGCGCGCGCGACGCCGCCATGCGCTGCTCGACCGAGAGCCGGCGCCAGCACGAGGAGCAGTAGCCGGACGTCCCGCCGTTGAACGAGCACCCGCCGTAGCAGGCGATGTCGGTTGTCGGAATGCCGGCAGTCGCCTCGGCGTCGGTGAGCGTCTTTTGCCGCTTGGGCGCCTCGCCGGCGTCGTCGCTTGCGACGCGCTTGCGAGCGCCCGGGCGGAGGGTATCAAGCAGCTGGACATGGCACTGGCCGCCGGGTGAGGCCAAGGCAACATCGACCACCCGCAGAGAGTCATCGTTGAACTCATCGAGCGAGAACCGGCCATCTGCAGCATAAGCGGCGACAAAGTCGCGGACGGCGTTGTCGGCATGATCTGCGCCGGCAGCGGCCAGGAGCGCCCGGGCCTCGCCGAGCGTCGTTGTCTCGTCAATCGGAAGAGGCATCCACATTGTGGGAACTCGCGGGATTTGGAGACCGATGTGAAAGACATGGCTTGACATGATGAGGAGACAAGGGGGTGAGCGAGAGAGATGGCGCGGGTTGGCCGGAATTTGTGTCGAGAACGGCCCGGGTCGGTTGTCGAACGGGTGTTCTCAAACAGCGCGTCGCAGCCTGATATGGGCTGAGAGAGACAGTAACAATGAAAGTCGCAAGCTCGCCGGGATGCACTGCTTGCGCAACATACAGATTGTGAGCTGCGGGATGTGATGTGGTGTGTGTGGCGCAGGCGCGCGTGATACGTGGCATCGGAGCGGGAGGAAAAGGGGTGGCGAGGGGCTGTGCGTCCGAAAATCGGCGTTCCTATCCTCCCAGAGACACGGCGGCACAAAACGGCGGGCAAGAGCGGGCGAGCAGGAGCAGGCTGGGCAGGCACACACACACTAGTGAAACCCTCTCAAGTACTCATCATGGACGACGACGTTGCTGCCCTTGTTGTTGACAACGGCTCCGGCATGTGCAAGGCCGGCTTTGCCGGTGACGACGCCCCGCGCGCCGTGTTCCCCTCGTACGTCCATTTTGATGGGAAAATTTTTGTCCTCCGCTCCGCACCGCCACCCCCCGACTCACGCATAGCCATGGCCTGCGCAGCATTGTCGGTCGCCCGCGCCACCAGGGCGTGATGGTCGGCATGGGCCAGAAGGACTCGTACGTCGGCGACGAGGCCCAGTCCAAGCGTGGCATCCTCACCCTCAAGTACCCGATCGAGCACGGCATCGTGACCAACTGGGACGACATGGAGAAGATCTGGCACCACACGTTCTACAACGAGCTCCGCGTCGCGCCCGAGGAGCACCCGGTCCTCCTCACCGAGGCGCCGCTCAACCCAAAGGCCAACCGCGAGAAGATGACCCAGATCATGTTCGAGACGTTCAACACCCCGGCCATGTACGTCGCCATCCAGGCCGTGCTCTCGCTGTACGCCTCCGGCCGTACCACCGGCATCGTCCTCGACTCGGGTGACGGCGTCTCGCACACGGTCCCGATCTACGAGGGCTACGCGCTCCCGCACGCCATCCTCCGCCTCGACCTCGCCGGCCGCGATCTCACCGACTACATGATGAAGATCCTCACCGAGCGTGGCTACTCGTTCACCACCACCGCCGAGCGCGAAATCGTCCGTGACATCAAGGAGAAGCTCTCGTACGTCGCCCTCGACTTTGACCAGGAGATGCAGACCGCTGCCTCGTCGTCGTCGCTCGAGAAGTCGTACGAGCTGCCCGATGGACAGGTCATCACCGTCGGCAACGAGCGCTTCCGTTGTCCGGAGGCCCTCTTCCAGCCGTCGTTCCTCGGCATGGAGGCCGCCGGCATCCACGAGACCACCTACAACTCGATCATGAAGTGCGACGTCGACATCCGTAAGGACCTCTACGGAAACTGCGTCCTCTCCGGCGGCACCACCATGTTCCCGGGCATCGCCGACCGCATGCAGAAGGAGCTCACCGCCCTCGCCCCGTCAACCGTCAAGATCAAGATCATCGCCCCGCCCGAGCGCAAGTACTCGGTCTGGATCGGCGGCTCCATCCTCGCCTCGCTCTCCACCTTCCAGCAGATGTGGATCTCCAAGCAGGAGTACGACGAGTCCGGCCCAAGCATTGTTCATAGGAAATGCTTTTAATCGTACAACAAAGCTTTAAAGCGGTTTTTGTCTTACCCTTTTTGCTTGGTAGGGGTGGTTGGCCATGCCGCGGTGTCCGTGTACAGCGGGCGATCTTGATCCGAATCGATTTTTTGGTGCGCGTTGCGGCGACGGCCCAGCGAAACCGACCGCCATCGCAGCTGTTGCTGGGCTTGGACTCGGGCTTGGCGACCGGGGGGGGGCAAGCGATGCTCCTTACTGCGCCAAGAGCTCCGCTGGCGTCGACACAGTCGGCGAGATGACGACGAGCGCTCTTTGGGTGCCCCATTCTTACTTTGATCATGGGTGTTCGCGAGCACAAGCGGTTTTTGTCTTACCCTTTTACCTTGGTAGGGGTGGTTGGCCATGCCGCGGTGTCCGTGTACAGCGCGCGATCATGATCCGAATCGATTTTTTGGTTCGTTTTGCGGCGACGGCCCAGCGAAACCGACCGCCATCGCGCGCGAAGCAACGAGACCAAGCAACTGTTGCTGGGCTTGGACTCGGGCTTGGCGACCGGGGGGGGCAAGCGATGCTCCTTACTGCACCAAGAGCTCCGCTGGCGTCGACACAGTCGGCGAGATGACGACGAGCGCTCTTTGGGTGCCCCATTCTTACTTTGATCATGGGTGTTCGCGAGGACGCGGCTGTAGCTCATGCACACGCAGGTCACCGTGCCAACCGGCACAATGTGCTGGCATAGAGGGTCTGGCCATCAAACCAGCGCATTGGCCGGCCAAGTCGGCAACCGAGAGTGTGCCGGGAGACAGCTCGAAATTGGCGCCGTGCCACTGCTCGCTCCGCACTCGCTCACACCACACTCACACACTCACACACTCCACACCGACAAGACTTCACTCTGCGCACTCCCGTGCTCCTTCCCCAAGTGCGCAGTCTACGTGAAGCAAGAGCCCGTCTCCCCCCCTCTGCTGTTCCCCCCCGCCTCCCCCCTCGTTCCTCGCTCTGCGCATGTGGGTTGCCGTTACGCAACGTTGCTGCTTGAGTACGGTCACGATGACGATGATGGCAATGGTTGTCATGGTCACACTCACCAGCACACTGGTGGTGGTCAAGGGCCAGACGACGCCGACCATTCCTCAGTGTATGCCAGAGCTGCAAGTGGTGAGGAACGCCCTGACAGTCTCCGCCTTTGCTGCTCGTGACGTGGCTGTGGGCGATGTGTCCGGCAATGGCTTGCCGGATGTGGTGGCGGCGGCCGAAAATGCCAACGCTATTTTTTGTTTCCCATGACTTCGCCGGGAGTCTTCTCTCTCCCGCCTGTGACCATCCAGAGCTCTGTCTCGGAAGCGAGATCGGCGACTCTTTATGATTTGAATAGTGATGGCAACATGGATGTTGTCTACACTGCTCCGGGCTCCAACTCGGCGGCGTACAAGCTGAGCACTGGCGGAACATCGTTCGGCGGTCAGGTCAGTTTCCCAACTCCGGCTCTCACCGGAGCGTGTGCTGCTGCAGTGGCGCAGCTTGACGGCTCGCTTGGCGCTGATGTGGTTGTCTCGGCGCCTGGTGCGTCGGCACTTGTCTGGTTCGCCAACAGCGCGGGCCCGGTCGCCACGCCGTCGTTTGTGACTCCTGGCTCGTCGGTGGATGCGTCGGCCATGGGAAGCGGCGCGTGTGCGCTCGACTCGGGAGATTTTGACGGCGATGGTGACGTTGACCTGCTGCTCGGCGGAAGCGTTGGCGGCGGATGGTTCGCCAACGACGGTGCGGGCACCTTTGCCCCTGCGACCATGCTCTACACCGGCTCGGTCGGCGCGGTTGTCGCCGGCGACGTCGACGCCGACGCCGACATCGATGTGGCCATCGGCTCGGTCGGCGCCGTCCGGGTGTACGTCAACCCGGGCGACGGCAGCTTTACCGTTGTCACGCTCTCTGTCCCGTTCTCGGCCGTCATCACCTCGCTCGACATGGCCGACTACTCGGGCGACGCCGCGGTCGACATCATTGTCGGCTCGCTCACTCCGTCGCGCATTGGCTTCCTGGCCACCGTTGTGCCGGGCGTCTCGTTTGCGTCGTATCTGGACATCTCGACTCAGGCCGACGGGGTGACCGCTGTTGCCGCCATCGACCTTCTCAACGACGGCGGCGCCGTCGATCTCGTCTCGGCCTCGGTCAACGACGACGCCATTGCCACCTACACCAACGCGCCGCTGGTGCCCAAGTACGGCACCGCGCGGGTTGTCTCCACTGCCGTCAATGGCGTGTACTCGGTCGCTGCGGCTGACATTGACGGTGACGGCGATGTTGACATTGTCTCGGCCGGCGAGTTCTCCTCGCGCATCGAGTGGTACCCCAACGTCGACGGCAGCGGCCTCTTTGGCCTCGCCAACGTCGTCACCCAGTCGGCCTCTGCCGCCCGCTTTGTCGTCTGCGCTGACCTCGACGCAGACGGCGACGTCGACATCGCCTCGGCCTCGTCGGGCGACAACACCGTGGCGTGGTATCCCAACTCGGACGGCCGCGGCACCTTTACCTCGCGGCTCATCATCTCAGCCGCGGCCTCCTCGGTCCGCTCGCTCGGCCTGGTGGATCTCAACGGCGACGGCGCGCTTGACATTCTCGCCGCCGAGCGCGGCGCCAGCCGCGTCGCCGCCTACTACTACCTCGGCTTTGGCGCCTCCTCCTCCGCCTTCTCCGCCGCCACTGTCGTCGCTACCGGCGTCGGCGATGCCATCGACGTCGCGGGCGGCGACATTGACAACGACGGCCTGCCCGACGTTGTCGCCGTTGCCGAGGCCGACAACAACATCGAGTGGTTCAAGACCCTCCCCGGCGGCATGTCGTGGGGCGCCCCGGTGGCTGTCGGCACCGCAATTGGTCCGCGCGCGGTCGCGGTCGGCGACCTTGACGCCGACAACGACCTCGACGTGGCGGTGGCGGCGACCAGCGGCAACGAGCTGCTCTGGTTCCGCAACGACGCGCTCGGCGCGACCTGGACCACGACGGTGCTCGACTCGGCGCTTGACGGCGCCCGCGATGTGCTCATCGCCGACCTCGACTCTGACGGTGACCTCGACGTGGCCGCCGTCTCGCTCTTCAACGACATTGTGGGCGTGGTCTTCAACAACGGCGGTGGCTCGTTCGCGCCGCTTGTGACGGTCGATAGTGCCTTTGACGGCGCCATCACGCTTGCTGCAGGTGACGTCGACGGCGACGGCGATCTTGACCTTGTCTCGGGCGCCATCTCAGTCGACACCGTCGCCTGGTTCTCCTTCCTCCGCCGCACCTCGTCGTTTGTCTACGCGCCGGCGTCGCGGGCGGTGGCCATCGGCTCTACGCCGACCACGCCGGCGTGGTGGGATTGCCAGCGGTCGTCGGTGCGGTGCCTTCTCGCCCACGCCTCGTCGGCCTCGCGCTGCGTCACCGACACCCTCGTCGTCCCGCCGGACACCACCTTTACCACCTGCCTCGCCGACGGCCACGCCCGCATCACCTACCCGCTGGTCGTCTCTTCCGCCTCCGGCGCCACCATCAACTGCTCCGCCACCGGCGGCGGCGTCCTCTTTGACGTCGGCCCGCACCCGCTGCCGACCGTCCCGCTCGCCGGCGCGCTCACCCTTGACAACATCGATGTCATCGGCATGACCACAGCCGCCGCCGCCCTCGACGGCGCCCCGGGCCTCCGTGTCGTCGGCAGCGGCGCCTCGCTCACCCTCCGCAACGCCACCGTGAGCGACGCGTCGTCGAGCTCCGGCTCGGGCTTGGCCTCGGTCCGCGCCACCGACATCGGCCGCGGCGGCGCGCTGCTCGTCGCCTCGGGCGGCGTTGTCGACGCTACCCACTGCGTCTTCCGCAGCAGCTCGGCGAGCGAGCACGGTGGCGCCATCGCCATCCGCGACCCGGGCTCAAAGCTGATGCTCAACGAGTCCCGCGTCGAGGGCTGCTCCGCGCCGCGCGGCGGCGGCGTGTACGCCTCGAGCGGCGCGGCCGTCTCAAGCGCTAGCTCCTTGTTTGCCGCCAACAGCGCGTCGCTGAGCTTTGGTGGCGGCATCGCACTCGAGAACGGCGCCCACGGCTTGCTCAGCGATGCCAGCTTTGCGCGCAACTCGGCAGCGTTGTGCGGCGGAGCAATGTATGTGACCGACACCTCCGAGCTCGCGGTGAGCGAGTCGAGCGTGACCGGGAACACGGCGCGGTACGGCGGCGGTCTGGCGACGGTGGCGGCCGACTCTGTGCTCTCGCTCGAGTCGGCGACGTCTTCGGCGGACGTGGTGGCGGGCAAGCTGCCGCTGGCGGCCGACTCGCGCAACACGACGCTGACGAGCGTGACCTTTGCCGACAACAAGGCAACCAACTACGGCGGCGGGATGTTTGCCTGTGGCGCTGGGTTGGTCATCGGCAACGGCGGCACCAGCTGGGCTTGGACCGACAACACCGCCATCGACTCGCTGCGGGCGGTGCCGTCGGACGTCTTTGTCTGCGCCGCCACCAACGCAGCTGGCTCGGTAGTGCTTGGCAACCGCGACTCTGCCGAGGGCGTGTTGTGGACAACCTTTGCCGACAACACGTTTGCAGCTCTGAGCGGGGCGGCGATCAAGGGTCCTGTGGCGTCGCTGGCGTGGGCGCCAGACGCTGCGCCGGCGGACGAGGTCCAGATCGGTCTCCCGCTTGTGGGGCAGGTCATCGCGACCGACGTGCTCGGCAAGCCTGTCGTCGACGGCCGGGTCCCCATCCGCATCGCCTTTAGCAACACCGGGCCGACGGTGACCCGCGGACTCGACACCGGCGTGCTCAACGGGATTCCGACCACGACGCCGCCGGCGGCGGTGCGGATCTTCAACTCGTCGGTGGCGACGACGCCGCTCCCGATGACGTACACCTGGCAGCTGAGCGTGGTCACGTCGGCGGCCGGCGCCATTGCCGTCCCGCCGCTCACCGGCTCGGTCGACCTCCTCGGGTGCAAACCTGGGCTCGGCGGCGTGGTCGAGCCGGACAACGAGGGCGGGAGCGAGGATCTGAGCTTCTGCCGCGAGTGCGCGGCCGGCACGTTCTCGACGACCAACGGGACGCTCGGCCCGTGCGATCCGATTGTGCCGTGCACCGGCAACGCGCGCAACATCGGAACCGAGCGGGTGTACAACTGCGTGTGCAAGCAGGGCTTCTACCTTGCGCGGGTCCATCCCGAGCGCGGGCGCGAGTGTGACAAGTGCCCCGAGGGCGCGATCTGCAACGAGGGCCTCAGCGATCCGCTCCCGGCCAAGGGCTTCTTCCGCACCTCGCGGACGTCGTTTGTGCGGTGCCGGCGGCCGGCGTGCCGCGGCGGAACGCAAGGGTGCGCCACCGGGTACGAGGGCTTTATGTGCAACGCGTGCTCCAAGAGGTACTACACCAAGGCCGAGTCGTGCCTCAAGTGCCCCGACGGCGACTCGGGCGCAGTTGCGCTCACCTTTATGGGCGTTGTTATCATCGGCATCGGCGCGGCGCTCATGACCCTCCTCCCGCTGTATAAGGCCGGCAAGGCCAACGCCGAGCGCGGCGCTAGCGACGACCCAACCGCGAGGCCGAGCGGACGCGGCTCATCCCGGCCACCATCTCCATGGTCCTCTTCGCCTTCCAGGTCGTGGGCCTTATCTCGGAGACCAAGGCCGGTTGGCGCGGCGAGTCCAAGGACGCAACCGAGAGCTTCCGCATCTTCAACCTCGACGTCAACGCCTTTGCGCTCGAGTGCGAGGTCACCGATCCGTACGTGCTGTACTTTCTCAACCTCTCGCTCCCGCTGCTCCTCTTCCTTGTCTCGTTTGCCACCGTGGTGGGCCTCTGGCTGGTGAGGCACAAGGTGCCCAAGCTCGCGCTCACCTATGGTGATGCCTCCATCAAGACGCTCTTCAACGTGACGCTTGTCGGCGTGGCGCCGCTGCTGCACATCCCGCTCTCGCGGGCCGCGCTCTCGCTCTTCAACTGCGTCAAGCTCCCGGACGGCAACTTTGTCCTCGCATCCGACCCGTCCGTGGTGTGCTTCAAGGGTGGGTGGTGGTCGGTCCTGCCGTTTGGCATCGTCGTCGTCCTCCTCTGCGTCCTTGGCCTCCCGGCCTACTTTGGCCTCGTCCTCCACAACCGGCGGCACAAGCTCTTCCGCGAGATCGTCTTTGTCCGCTACGGCGGTCTGTACAAGTTCTTCCGCGAGCCGTTCTACCTCTTTGCGGTCGTGGCCCTCGGTCGGCGTCTGCTCATGGTGATCACCGTTACCTTTGCCGGCGAGCTCCCGCTCCTCCAGCTCGCCCTCCTCACCGCCATCCTCTTTTCGCAGCTCATCTCGTCGCTCGAGGCCGAGCCGACTTTTACCTCACCTACAACGACACCGAGGCGCGCCTGTCGGCGGCCCTCATCGCCCTCACCCTCGTGGGCGGAGCATCCTACGCCGAGCGCAACTCAACGACCAGCATCGTCACCGCCATCGACGTCTGTACCATCACCGTCCTTGCTGCCATTTGCCTCATCGCCGTCTTGTCGCTTGGGACCGAGATCTTCGAGATCGTCCGCGAGAAGCGCGGCGAGTTCTCCGGCGAGATCGAGCGGGCCCACCGGCTCGCCACTATCCTCACCAAGGAGCTTCCGGACCTCGAGCCCGACGTGGCCACCAAGTTCAAGGCCGCCATCGACTACTCGCTCCGCGATCGGAAGGCCACGCTGTCGTCGTCCGTCTTTGAGGGGCCGGTCGAGCTGGACTACCTCGACTTGGACGAGTCTGGGTGATTTGCCTCGAGCCGCTGGTGACGGCCTTCCTTACTTGCCTGCACCTAATCGTCCTCGCCTTGGTCATTAAAGCGGCCCATCGACGTCGTCCAACTACTTGGTGACGTCAACGCTTTGGCGGTAGGAGAGGCGTCGCAACGGTGATTAGCTCGGCTTGGGGTGCTTGATCTGCTCCGTCGCATGCGACCATTCACCAAGGCCCCTCTCCAAGCCACTCTCACCCTCCCTCTCCCGGACACTACACCGATCGTTGTCTGACATCCCAGCGCTATCACGCACATGCAGGATTGAGAGAGGAAGCGATTGTTGTCGTCTGACCGGAGCGATTGCCAAGAGAAAGAGGGGGACAGAGGGAGAGAGCCGCGACATGGGCCATCTGCCACTGAGCGCAGATCGGAGGAGAGGGGGGGGGGGGGTCACTCGCTCGCTCGGGCAAGTGCTGGAGTTCTATGTCGCGTCATGTCAACACCGTGCTCTCGCCGCCGTTGCCGTTGCTGTGAGACGTTGTCTCAACAAGCCTCGTGGCGCATGCGGTCATCGCCACTCGCACAGTACCACGGGGAGAGCGTCGCGGCGTAGAACTAGCGGCGTGCTTGGGAAGCGGCGATGGCCTCATCAAAGTGGAGGACGATGCTAGCGCGGTCGGCCTCGAGAGCGGTGGTGATGGTGGTGGTGTGTGACAGAGAGCTGTGCTCGGCGGGGAATCAATGTGTTGGCCACCTTTGCACCGATCTCCATGAAATTCAGCGTGCCAGTAGTACACTGCGCCTCATGGACATACGCAGCGTGGTATTGACCAAAGTGGTGGCATGCGTATAGTAGGAGGGGTCAAAGGTCAGGGACAAACGCTTCCCGAGCGTCCTACGCTCGCACCCCGACACTTACAGCGCCCAAGCTCCAGAAGCACACTAGCTACATAGCTATCATGATGGTAGGGGGAGGGGGCCTGATCAGTGCCCGCTACGCAGTCGATTCCCTGCCACCCTTGGGTGCTGATCCCGCCCAGGCAGCACCCAAGTCGCTCGACCACCACCACTCCCAAGAGGCATGCAAGGACGCGCTCGGTGAGACGCGCCGCCGGAATGTATACGACAGTATTCATGTGCCTTGGGTTGTAGGCAGTTGCGCTCTGGATGCCGTGTGGCGGCAGACGGCGGCGTACAAGGTGCCCTGGCGGTGGACGGTGACGGTGGTGCTCGTTTACTACTTCAGCTTGTCACGCGCAGCGGTGTCCGCTCCGCGACGGCTTCGCGAGGCTTTGCTACGTGCTTGCTCTCTGCACATCAACCGTCCCTCCCATCAAGCTCTCGGGTGCACTGCAGCTGTTGCGTCACCCAGCTTCCACTGCGTCGCCAGCCAGCACGGCACAACCGCGCGCAGCAAGGCAGCGCGATCCCGTCGCGAGTACAACTTGGATGCCATTGCAAGCCATTGCTTTCATCCACCATGGCCAACCCCTACCTCACCGCCGAGTCGCGACGGGCACTGCGACGGCCGGCTCGGACATCGCATCGGTGACTACTATCGTCGCACGCTTGCACTGGTGTGACGGCCCACACGCTGATGAGAAGGGGAGGCGTTGGCGTGCGCGCAACTAGACCAAGGCGCGCGACGGTGAAGCAGACGCTGCAGGCGGTGGTGATGGAGGCGGGCCGATGTATGCAAACGCGCGCAACGTGGTCACCATCTTGCACGGGACTTTCATCGCGTCCACCCGCTCGCTCAACGCCTACCGGAAGCGGCCAGAGGTGCTTGCCGAAACGTCGCTGCATCGGCTTATTCGCGAGATCCGGATCTTTGTCTCGGGCGTGTTGCCGTCGGCTCCCGCAGTTTCCCTACACGGTCGGCTACGCTGCGGCGCATCACAAAGCCTCCACGCTGCTGGGCGTGTTTTACTGCGGCATCGCGTCGCCCGCAGACGATGTCCCGGCGGCGGTGTGGGCGCTGCGGCACACCACGAGGAGAGATTTGAGCCGTAGGACTAGCGGCGTGCTTGGAAGATGGCGATGGCCTTGTCGACGTGCTGGAGGATGTTGGCGCGGTCGGCCTGGAGGGCGGCGATGTTGCCCGTGGCGATGGTGACGTGATCCCTGACGTCGGCGAGCTCGGCCTTGGTGTCGGCGAGCTCGGCCTTGGTGTCGGCGAAGTCGGCCTTGGTGTCGGCGAGCTCGGTCCTGGTGTCGGCGAGCTCGGCCTTGGTGTCGGCGAGCTTGGCCTTGGTGTCGGCGAGCTCGGCCTCGAGTTTGTCCACGCGAGTGGATGTCCCAGCAGAGGCGCCTGCACCGCCGCCAATGTCGCCACCGGCAGCGATGGTCTCACGGACGTGGTCAGCAACACGCTCCGGGATAGAGCTTGTACCAACGATGAGGTTGTAGACTTCTTTTGCAGCCGCGTTGGTGTCGCTGCCAGGCTTGTTGAGCACAGCCGAGGCAATTGACATGGCCGTCTCGCCTTTGGTCCCGAGAGCCCACACATCGGCACCTGCGGCGAGCAGTGCCATGGTTGCGAGGATGTTGGAGGGCGAGACGGTGACGTGGAGCGGGCGCAGTTCAAGGGACGGCTCGAGGGCATTGATGTCGGCGCCGGAGTTGATGAGGAAGGCAAAGACTGGGATGGAGAACGGGATTGTGTCTGCGGCATGAAGGACGATGAAGAGGGCGAGGGTGGCCTTGTTGATGCCGCTGGTTAGCTCGGTGGCGCCGTCGCCATGCTCGCGGATCCAGGCGACCATCGCAGATGAGAACACTGCAGATCGCTCCACGGGAGCAGCTACGTACACATGCGTGTTGTCCGGCTGCAGCGTGAAGGGATCGAGACCAACTCCGCCCAGCTCGGCCATACGCTCAGCTGTCAGCTGGTTCGCGGCGATAATGGTGTCGAGCACAGTGGCGCCGTTTCCGTCGACGGCAGACTGGTCGAGGACGACGTCGAGGGCGGCAACTGCCTCGAGGAGAGCTTTGAGGGCACCGTGATTGGAGTGAGCAAAGGCGACATGAATGACGGGCGTATTGAACGTGGGTTCAACAGCGTTGACGTCTGCACCAGCGGTGATGAGCTCGGAGACGATGTCGGCTGAGATCGGGACGGTCGGTGAGGCGCGGAGGACGACAAAGAGGGCGAGGGTGGCCTTGTTGATGCCGTTGGCGAGCTCGGTGGCGCCGTCTGCGTTGGCCTGCAGCGACTCGATCATGAGGTCGACAAAGACCGGCGCAGACGCGGGAGCAGCTACGTACACGTGCGTGTTGTCATCATCGAGATCGTAGAGGTCTGCGCCGTTGGCAAGCAGCGTGTTGAGCGCGCTGAGGGAGAGGAGGTTGCAGCGGTCTATGGCATGCACCGGATGGGGCACATGGGCCTGAGCAACGTCAAGCAATGCATGGGCGTGCTGCGATGCAGGGAAGTCTGGTTGGGCGATGGCAGTGCGTGCGCGATGCAAGTCGAGGGTAACCTTGGAGCAGTTGTTCAAGTCGAGGGTTGTGAGGTTGGGGCAGCCACCGGCGAGGGCGACCACTGCCGCATCGGTGATGTTGGAGCAGTTGTTCAAGTAGAGGGTTGTGAGGTTGGGGCAGCCACCGGCGAGGGCGACCACTGCCGCATCGGTGATGTCGGAGCAGTTGCGCAAGCCGAGGGTTGTGAGGTTGGGGCAGCCACCGGCGAGGGCGACCACTGCCGCATCGGTGATGTTGGAGCAGTAGTCCAAGTAGAGGGTTGTGAGGTTGGGGCAGCCACCGGCGAGGGTGACCACTGCCGCATCGGTGATGTTGGAGCAGTTGTACAAGTTGAGGGTTGTGAGGTTGGGGCACATCTCCACCACCACCATGGCCATGGCGTCGGTGAAGGACTGGTTGTACTCCGCCCTCACCTCGCCCACGCCCACCCCATCCCCCAGAGCCCTCCTCACCTCCTCCACTGTCCTCGTATTCGTCACGTTCACCACTCGTCCAGCACCATTCGCAGCCATACTCCTCTCCACTCTGTCAGACAGAGAGATATACCCTTCCCACCTTCCGCATACCCCCCGCCACCCACCCACTCACACAGCCATTCGGCAGACATCAAAGCCATCCAAAAGAATTTGACTCTGATCGTGTCAGGCAGGATCACAGCCCCCTCCACCGCTCAGACACCCCCACCATACTCATTGCCCACTTGTATATCCTCCCGACCACCCTCTGTACACCCCCATGGTCCCGTATCATCCATCCCTCTCCATCGTCCCCTCCCGGCACTGTGACGTCAATCTCGGCACTGTGACGTCGTGCCCTTCCCTGCCCCGTCTGCCGGGAAGCCCTGCCACCACCCGCCACCGCCCGCCCCTTCCGCCCGCTCCGTCGGATGGGTCACTGCCTTGATCACCTTCGCAATGGTCTCGCTCTTCCCTCTCCGGGGCATGCCTCTCCGTCGGCCTCTCTCCAACCCGTCCTTCTGCCAGACGTCGTCGATGACTTCTGCGGACATGCCCAACACGCTGCTGCGCTCGTGGGTGTCTCGATCAACGTCTGCTGGCCACTGCGCCTCGGTCTTGCCTATCTTCTGCTGATGGGCTGGTCAGGCTTGGCCGGCCGATCGCCGGGGTGGGTCACTGTGTCGATCGACGTGATCCAGCAGGCAGAGATGGCGAGCGCGATAGATGCGAGGACATCTCGAGCCGTCAAGCGAGCGGAGCGATCGGCTGGTTGGGAGCTGGAGATGGCCGAGCGCACTTGGTACAGGCACTGTGAGATGCCCGATCTGTCCTTGAGCTCGGCTGATCGATGGGGATCATGGTCGATGTCGAAGCTGGTGTCCCGCGTGAGGATGGATGAGGTCGAGCGCCATGCGGCTTGAGTCTGTGGTCTGTCTCGGCAATCACCAGAACCGGTGCGATGGTGATGGGTACTACATGCTATGCGACTTTCACATCTGCTGGACGTGTGCCTGTATGAAGGACAGCATGTTGTGGGAAAGTGCGGATGCTGTGAGGCAGGTGGGGCAGGGGGGGGGTCTCTGTAGTGATGCCGATTGCGATCGGGGCGATGGCCGCGGTGAAGCGCCGATGAGCCTGTGGCGATGGCTACGACATGACGTGAGGGGGTAAATGGTCATCGGGCGGTTGGTACTGGGGATGTGGGCCACGGACTGAGTACATAGTTGTGACGAGCACTGCGATGCGAGTGCGTCATGGGGCGTGGCCACGACTGAGGTGTATGCGTGGATGGCTTTATCGACTGGCCAGTTGCTGGACAGCAGGCTCGTGACCAGCAAGCAGGTGATGGGATGGAAGAGGATGGATATCTGCATCATCCGTCAGTCTGTCCGATGAGTGTGTGTCGATGCTTGGATGGAATGGGAAGGTGGAGGGAGCCGAGCAGTGATCACCAAATTCTTTCGGCGACGGACGATTCAGAGCTACGACAACAGCTACTGCACAACACACACCGCTTCTACACGGATCTCCGCCAAGTCGACAACCCGTTCATCGGTCCCCATTCCGTACCCATGGCGGCAAGGCAAGGCATGTTAGCGTAGC
>NW_013657619.1:229590-230390 GCF_000142905.1 Thecamonas trahens ATCC 50062
GCCGAGGCCATCGTCTCCTTCACACACTATCCGAGTGTGGCCAACGCGTGTACTTCGCAGACACGGACAACCACAGAAGCCAGTGGCGATCCCATGCCGCTGCCAGCTGGTGCCAAGGTTGCCATCGGGCTTGACTCGCCACGCACCTCGTCCAAACTGGGTCGTGCCCTGTTGCCGATGGTGGCGCGCGGCGACGAGCCTGCAATGGTCCTGGACTACTTGTGTCGTCCAAGCTGGAGAAGCTCATGGATGGCGAGAACATCATGGTCAGTAGCCACAGCGAGTTCAAGTCCTGTATCATCTACACAAGCAGCCGCCGCGGGGTCGACTTGAATCGGGCGCGCTTGATTGTAGTGGCCGGCCAGGACAAGATAACAGTGCAGCTCCTGCAGGCGCTGTACGCGGCGTCGGGTGCGGCAGTCTCGGACACAGCCAAGTACTCGGTCGAGGGGCTCGGGATGCTGCGCGGGCGGGGCAGCCCGAGCGAGCTCGTGTACATCGATGCGGATGGTAATGATTGTATGCTATGTCTCCCAGCCCGCCCCATCCACTACCACGAGTCCGCCTACGCCCGCAGGCCCACTGTCGCCGAGGAGTGGATCGTGCCCGCCAAGTTTGTCGAGGAGGACCAGTCGTCGGGCAAGGCGTCTCGCGCCGGGGGTGAGCTGATGCGCCGCTTCAAGGGCCGCGCAGAGCTCGAGAAGGCGCGATCGGGCACGTTTTGGTGGCACCGGTCAAACAAGAAGCACCTTTGGGCATATCCTCTCGAGGTTGTTGACAGGGGTGATGTGTCCTCTTCT
>NW_013657619.1:230550-232669 GCF_000142905.1 Thecamonas trahens ATCC 50062
AGCACTTGCGGATGTACGGGGTCCGCAAGCGGGTTCATGACACGGTGGCTGTCTTGGGCATGTCCGCCAGCTACGAGTGGCTGAACGCAGTCATTGCCACGGCCATCGCGTCGAACAAGAGCGACACACCGTTCAAGCGGCTGGCATTTATCGGCGACACGGTGCTTACCCTTGCGCCATGCAGGACATGGAGTCTCAGGAAGCGTGTCAACAGTATCTCAAGGCCACTGGCATGGATGATGTTGTGCTTTCGGACTCTTACGATATACAAGCCGAGGCCATCTTGTGTGCCATCTACCTGCTGTATGGCCTCGACGACACCGAGCGCGTCTGGCGTATGTTCGTGTCGGCAGTGGCCCTGGTAGACGATGCGGCGCCGAGCGGCTCAAGCACTTCAACGCTGAGAAGTGGCAAGCAGGAGAGGCAGCAGACCGTGACGACTCGTTTGATGGAATCCGTGGCGGCGTGGCAGGGAGCCGAGCTCGGAGTTCCAGACTCTGATGTCAGCCGGCACCATCGGAGAGGTGATCAACTGCTGCACCCAGCCTTACCCCCCCCGACTCGATCGACCGCTCCCGTTCTTGACAGCCCCAACTGCGACCCCCCTCCGACCCGTTCCACCGCCGACCAGGTCTCACGGGGCTGCTGGGCTCGATGCAGTGGCTACGCGCTTGCGAGTCAGCGTGGTGACCAAATCGAGGCAATCCCGGGCCGAGCAGCTGCCGCCAAGGTGAGCCTCGACGAGGACGTAGCGATCGGACAGACGCGGATGAAATGGACGAGGTCACGGCGGGATGTGGTGTTGTGACAGAAGCGTCGATGTGCCAGGGTGGTTGGCGCATGATCAGAGAATGAGCCCGTTGCTGGGTTTGACGGCGCTGTTGACGACGAGCGTGAGCGCCGGGGGCGCAGCGGATGAGGTTGTCGCGGGCGATGCGGCGGCTGATGACGACTTTGGTGAGTGAAGCTGATGGCGACGACGTCAGAGTTGGTCTTCTGCGAGGCACGGCGGACGGATGGACACGATTGTCGGCAAGGGGGGAGCGACGATGCTGGCGTGATTGTGCGGTCTCGACACTCCTGCTGCGATGCCGTCGCAGCTCGGTGACTGCGCCTGGCTTTTTGATTGTTAGTATTGTTAGAGCCTTCATCCAACGGATAGCGGTAGAGAGTGGTGTGAAAGGGTGGTGCTGTCTGCGTCATGGAAGATGGGATCGGGCTGATGGCCATGGTCCTCCGTACGGCTGTTGCTGTGGGGGCTTGTGTTCAGAGTATCTAGGGCGAGGGAGGGTGAGGGAGCGATCGGCCAGTCGTATGCAAGTTGAGATGGCGATGGAATGCGGGCATCAGCTTTGTTGAGTGCACAGTGGGGGTTCATAGCAGCCACCTCGCCGACGAGGGATCGGCGGTCGTCCGACTCGGGGGAGGTGAGGCCCATGGGACCGGGGTCGTTTGTGGTTGGCTTTTAGCGTCGGCCTTGGGGGCGTCGGACGGGTGGCTGAGGAGGGGCTTGGAGGCCGAGGCGAGGGTGAGGCGGTAGATCGGGCTGGAGAGGATGTCCAGCATACGTGTGTGTATGTGGGCCGTGTGCTCGTTGGCTGGGAGCTGACACGGCATGTGCGGCTTGGGTGTGGCGATGGGAGGGGGGATGGCTGGTGTCCGACTGCGGCATGGATGTGGTGAGAGTGTGCGCGATCTGGCGACGACGAGTCTGTGGAGGGGTGATGGCATGTGCTCGCTGTCGTCGAGCGACCGGATGTCCCATTCGTCTGGGCGGAGCAGGGCAGGGCGTTGTTGCTTCCGCTGTTAGCTTGATGGCGAGCTGGAACCCCAGCGCGCTCTTGACGAAGAACGACGACGTTGCATCGACTGCCAGGGCGGTGGTGTCCAAGCTGCAGCACGGCTGTGGTGGACGGAGCGTGGTCGGCTTGCTTGTTTGCCCAGCCCATGAAGGGCGTAGCAGACGTCATGCCAGCGGTACCGTCGGCGAGGATGACGATGGGGTTGGCGTCAGCAGCACTCGGCTGCGAGCGAGGGTGGGGTCGGTGGCAGTCGGCATGCGCAACGCCTCGATGGCAGATGTCAGATTGCGGCCGCGGGGCGTGAGCCGAGGGTGCGG
>NW_013657619.1:233140-239416 GCF_000142905.1 Thecamonas trahens ATCC 50062
TGTTTGGGCTGGGACTGGGATGGGTGGTGTGTAGGTAGGTGATGGTTGATGGCGGGGTGTGGGTGATGAGGTTGTGTGATCAGGTGAGAATTTGTGATCAATGGCTGGCTGGGGTGGTGGGGATGGGGATGTGGGTATGGCGAGCAAGTGGATGTGGATGCATGCGCATGTGTGTGTGTGGGGGGGGATGTGTATGGTGATGATGATGCTGGTGGTCGGCCTCGCGACGGCTGGCGAGTGATGGCAAGCGTGTCGAGGCTGGACGGGTGTGGTGCAATAACCATAATCACCCCCCAGACCCCGACCAACCAATTCCGACCAAGTGCGCCACCACACCACCCCATCACTCCCACCCACAATATCCATCCCCACAGCCTCTGTTAATGCAGAGGGTTGTCAATTTCTGTGGCCAAACTCGTGGTGGGGAGAGAACTGCTATCACAATGTGTGAAAACAGTCAACTTCTCCCAACCCACCGAGGCGGGCAACCCCTCACGAGCACTGGCGTGGGTCCGGGCTCTGGCTCTACGGCCAGGGCGCGGGCGCAGGCTGAAGCTAACAGCGGCAGCGCATGATACCAGCTAGAGACCGCGGCGACTTGTCAAGCAAGACGGCGCGGCATGGCGGGAGAGTGGGCTTGTTGAGTTGCACTGATGGCTCTTGCGAGCTAGGACAGGGCAAGTGGAGGAAGGAGCCGGTTGAGCGGAGTGGCCAGGTCAAGCTGGTGCTGGGCGAGGCCGGGAGACCCGGGGCGTTGGGCAGGGGTTGTCGGAGGAAGCTCCGGCGGGCTCTGTGATGCGCTTGAAGAAGACCGGGGCTGAAACGAACTGTGGTTGAGAGAGAGCCAGCAGGGAGGAGCGGGGTGCAGAGATGTGCGTCGTTTGTTTCTTGTCGAAAGAGTACTTGACTTGAGTCGTAAGAAGCAGTGCGGAGGGACAGGGAAGATAAGAGACGACGACAGGCAACCAACCATCAACGGGCCCAGGCCAAGGCAGGCGACGCCACACAAGACCCAGGGCAACACCATCGTCGAGCCAGCGCAGCGCAGCGGGGGGTCCAGGGGGGCGGCAGCCCCCTGGGGAGACAGACATCATCGGGATGCTGCGGATGATAGAGTACACCACCAACACCACCTCCCCCTTCCGTTGTTGTTGTTCTTCGTCTTGGACAATCCAGACTTGGGCCCGGCCACTGATCGAACTGTCACTCGTCAGTCAGTCAATCAATCAATCAATCACTCGGTTGGTTGGTCGGTCGGTCGGTCGGTGGGTGGGTCGGTCGGTCACTTGGGCAAGCAGAGGCTGGTTGCCCTCGAGTAGCAGAGGCCAGTCGGAGGAGTTGGGCCTGGCGCAAGCAATCATCAGCAGCACCAGCACCAGTACCGACAGTCAGGCTTTGGGGGTAGAGTAAGGGAGGGAGGGAGGGAGCAGGAGGGAGGAGGAGGGGGAGAGGGTAGATGATGAAGACAGGGAGAGGGGGAGGAAGAGTGGGGGGAGGAGAGGGAGAGGGAGAGCAAGAGTAAGAGGAAGAGAGAGAAGAGGGAGGAGAGCAAGAGCAAGAGCAAGAGCAAGAGCAAGAGCAAGAGCAAGAGGTAGGTTGATCATGTCAGGGTGGGCATGTGAGCTCATCAGGAGGCGAGGCGGGTGCCGGCGAGGCAGGTCGGTCCAACGCGCACGCAACGCCGACACCATCAAGACCACAAGCCAGCCAGCAACACTGGTCATGGTCGTTGCCGTCCACCTCTCACCCTCCCTCTCGTCGCGCTCCTCGTCGTCGTCCATCTCGCCGTGCCCGTCGTCAGCGCCGCCCCATCGGCAACTCGATCGCACTTGGGCCCGGTCAGTCATGGGGGAGAGCCTTGTCCTCGGCCAGCCAGACTTGGGCCCGGTCTTGATCAGCAGCGACGCAGGCGGGCGGCCGTAGCTGATGGCGTGGGCCCAGGCAGTTGTGGGCTGCGGGGCAGGTGGAGCGAGAGAAAACTCAGGCCAGGCCATGGTCATGGCTGGTTCATCGTCAGTCGGTGTCGGTGTCGGTGTCGGTGAGGGGGAGTGGGAGTGGGAGTGGGTGGGCGGCGGGCGGCGGGCGGCGGGCGGCGGGCGTGGTGGAGGTGGAGGAGGCGGCAACAACAACAACAACAACAACGACGACAATCACTCGCACCAGGTCAACTGTATCTGCCTCCCCTCCCACTCGCTCTTTTGCTCCCGCTCGCCCCTGCCATCCCGATCTCACGCCCTCATCCTCGACCTCAGCCTTGGCCCGCCCGCTCGCTCGCTCGCTCGCCTTGGCTATCGCTCACTTGGGCCCGCCCGGCAGCGATCCGGCGCCGATGGTCATCCACACCAGCTGCCTCCCTCCCGGCATATAGTTCATTCATCCCTCCCCCTCGTCACATCCCTCTCCTCCTCCTCCTCCCTCTCACTCCCCAGCAGTCGCAGCCTCGGCCTCAGCTACGACCACCGCCTCACCTCGTCGTCCGCCATCGCCACCAACACCGCCGCCGCCTCAACCATCACTCCCATCGCCAGCCATCACCATCACCCATCCCCATCCCCCATCACCATCACCATCAACATCCTCATCATCAACCCAGCCATCGCCGCCTCAAGCTCATGCTTGCTCATCTCCAGCACCACCAGCAGCAGCACGGCGCCCATGCCGACGAGTGGCTGACCGACCAGTGGCTGGCCGTCACTCGACCACTCGCACCTCGCCCACAGCACCAGCCACCACCACCACCACCACACTCATCCCACTCCAGCCATCTACACCCCCTCACCCTCACTCTCTGCCACTCCCCCGCATAGCCAGCCGCAGGTCGTGCTGGGCTTGCTCCGGCTCGCTCTGGCTTGGCTGCGGCTGGTCGGGCGGCCGGGCGAGCGAGCGGCGAGTTGCTGGCCAGCGAGCAGTCGAAGTCGACAGGCGACGGTACGTACGGCAGGACTCGGACTCGGGCAGCAGACCACTGCACTCTTGTCAACCACCACTCCCTCCCTCCCTCCTCCCTCCCCTTCCTCGCCCTCTCCAGCCCACTGGCCCCGTCTGCCGTCGACGGTAGCGGCAACGGCTCGACGGCAGCAGCAGCAGGCCGGGTGGTATTGGGATGGGCAAGGCGGGAGAGAGAGGGAGGTAGGGGGTGCAGCAAGGGCCTGATAGTCATCACCACCCATGTCACTGCCCGCATGCACCTTCTCCCGTCCCGCATCCATGCCTACCTCGCTATGGGTGGCCCCGGTGGCGTGCCGGTTGGTGGGCGGCGGATGGCGCTGGTCGGCGGGCGGCGGTCGGCGGCAGGCAGCAGGCGGCCGGCAGCGATGCTGTTGACGGGCTGGTGTCGGCTGAGGTACGTCCACGCGGGCGGGGATTGGATGGGTGAGGTTGCAGGGATGGTGGGCAGGTGTGGTGTGGGTGTGGTGGTTGTGGGTGAAGATGGTGGGGAGTGGGGGTCGGATATGGGCCCGGGGAGGGGGGTCAGCACCTTCGAAGGGACACAGGGCCAACAACTTGGGCCTGAGCCGGCAGAACTCGGATTCCGGAATACTGCAGCTATGGATTGGAGACTGTGCAAGGGGGTAGTGTGTGTATGTAGTAGAGTAGTAGTGAAATCAGATTGGGCATATCTTGCAATGAGTGTGGTGGGGGGCATGTGCGGGGTCGGGCGGTCGAGGACGTGCTCAACCACCTAGGGCAAACAAGTCGACGCGAAAGTGAGCCGAGGTCGATGGGTATCGATGACGGCGATATTGATACTGGTGCTAGTGTGGCATGTGTGATGACCTTGGGTGTGGTCGCGGGTTGCGTAGCTAGTGGTGGGAAGGAGCTAGGTGGTGATGAAGTTGGGCTGATCGGGCGAGCGGGCGGCGGCTGGCGGCTGGTGGTCAGCGAGGCGGGGGCAGCTGAGGGGCTGTGTCGAGGCTGGATGGCTCGAGATTGCTGTTGGTTGGTAGATGAGCAGTGAGGCATGTAATGATTGAGGGGTATGGGTGTCGAGGTCGGGGATGGGGATGGGGGTGAGCTGGAGTGAGGAGAGGAGGAGAAGGAGGAGGAAGAGGAAGCCGAGTGCGCGATGGGATGGTGGTGAGGATGGCCATAGCATGGGGTGGGAGTTGTGGCTGGGATGGAAGTGATGGTGGTGGGGTAGGGGGTGGGGGTGAAAGTTTGTGGTGACGGGTGGTAATGAGTATGGTAGGGGGGGATGAGGGGGGTCGTGACGTGGGTGACGGGACGGGCGAAGCGGTGGTGGATATGGCGATTGGGCTTAAGCATTGATGACGGTGAGTATGTTACGGCTGATACGTGTGTATGGGGTGTGGTTGATGAGAGTGGAGGGGCTTGGGCGGCGAGGGGGAGGAGGGCGGACGGATTGGATTGAGATGGATGTCGATGGAGACGATGGCTTGAGATTGCGGGGGAAGCAGCCAACTGCACTTTAGCCGGCCACTGCATTACCTATCGATTGCACTGGCCCTCTCTTGTTATTCCTTGTCCTGGCCAGCCCGGTGGCTTCGTCGTCTGGCTCGGCGGTCGGCAGCAGGGGCGGCTGGCGATGAGCAGGCCGGCGGGGGCTGTGATGGGCAAGGCCGGAGGAGGGAGGAAAGAAGTGGATTGGAGGGCAAACTGATAGGCATTGCCATTGATGTAGCTATCTCTATGCATCGTCTCCAATGCCCTGTCGATGGCTAGCTTGATCTCGGTGGTGCCGGAGGTGTCGGTCGGCGGCGGGCGGCGGTCGGCGGTGAGCAGCCGGCGGTCGGCAGCGATGCTGTTGACGGGATGGCGTCGACTGATGTGAATATCGGCGGGCAGGAAGTGGATGGTTATGTTTGCAGGCATAGTGAGTACGTGTGGCGTGGGTGTGGTGGTTGTGGGTGGTGATGGTGGGGAGTGGGGGTCGGATATGGGCCCGCGGCAGGGGGGTCAGCACCTTCGAAGGGACACAGGGCCAACAACTTGGGCCTGAGCCGGCAGAACTCGGATTCTGGAATACTGCAGCTGTGGATTGGAGACTGTGCAAGGGGGTAGTGTGGGCGTGTAATAGGGTAGTAGTGAAATCAGATTGGGCATATCTTGCAATGAGGTTGGTGGGGGTTGTGTGCGGGGTCGGGCGGTCGAGGACGTGCTCAACCGCCTAGGCAAAACAAGCCGACGCGAAAGTGAGCCGAGGTCGATGGGTATCGATGATGGCGATATTGGTACTGGTGCTAGTGTGGCATGTGTGATGACCTTGGGTGTGGTCGCGGGTTGCGTAGCTAGTGGTGGGAAGGAGCTAGGTGGTGGTGAATGTGGGCCTGATCGGGCGAGCGGGCGGCGGCTGCCGGCTGGTGCCCGGCGAGGCGAGGGCTGCTGAGGGGGCGGGGTCGAGGCTGGGTGGCTTGAGATTGCTGTTGGTTGGTGGACAGGCAGAAAGGTATGTGGTGGTTGAGGGGTGGCGGTGTCGTGGGCGAGGATGAGGAAGGGGGTGAGATGGAGCGGGGAGAGGAGGAGGATGAGGAGGAAGAGGAAGCCGAGTGCGCGATGGGATGGTGGTGGGCTTGGCCATGGCATGGGGGTGGGAGTTGTGGTCGAAATGAGAGTGGTAGTGGTGGAGTAGGGGTGAGGGTGGTGGTTGGTGGTGATGGCGCGTAATGAGTATGGTAGGGGGGGATGAGGGGGGTCGTGACGTGGGTGGCGGGACGGGCGAAGCGGTGGTGGATATGGCGAATGGGCTTGAGCATTGATGATGGTGAGTATGATACGGCTAATGGGTGTGTGTGGGGTGTGGTTGATGAGGGTGGAGGGGCTTGGGCGGCAGAGGGGGAGGAGGGCGGACGGATTGGATTGAGATGGACGTCGATGGAGACGATGGCTTGGGATTGGAAGAGGAGGCAGACCACTGCACTCTAGCCCGCCACTGCATTGCCTATCGATTGCACTGGCCCTCTCTTGTTCTTCCCGTCCCTGGCCAGCCCGGTGGCTTCGTCGTCTGGCTCGGCGGTCGGCAGCAGGGGCGGCTGGCGATGAGCAGGCCGGCGGGGGCTGTGATGGGCAAGGCCGGAGAAGGGAGGGGAGGATTGGGTTGGAAAACAGACTGGTAGTCATTGCCATCGCTGTGGCTATCTCTATGCATTGTCTCCAATGCCCTGTCGATGGCTAGCTTGCTCTTGGTGGTGCCGGCGGTGGTCGGTCAGCGGCGGGCGGCGGTCGGCGGCGAGCAGCCGGCGGTCGGCAGTGATGCTGTTGACGGGTTGGCGTCGGCTGATGTGCGTATCGGCGGGCAGGGAGTGGGTGGATATGTTT
>NW_013657618.1:0-1740 GCF_000142905.1 Thecamonas trahens ATCC 50062
AGCCCTGAGCCCGGCCGCAACTAGACTCAATCCACTACCAGCTTTTTAACCGCGACAGCTTTAATATACGATATTGGAGCTGGAATTACCGCGGCTGCTGGCACCAGACTTGCCCTCCAATTGTTCCTCGTTAAGGCTTGTACTTTGTACTCATTCCAATTGGGGCCCCCAAAGGGGGTCCCATCGGTATTGGTCGTCACTACCTCGGCGTGTCGCCATTGGGTAATTTGCGCGCCTGCTGCCTTCCTTGGAAGTGGTGGCCGTTTCTCACGGCCCCCTCTCCGGAATAGAACCCCCCATTCGCCGTCACCCGTAACCACCATGGTAAGCCTCTATCTTACCATCGAAAGTTGATAGGGCAGAAATTCCAATGAACCATCCACGCTTGCCAACAAGCCCTCGATTCGTACAGTTAACATGACTCACGAAAGAAGACACACTAGTGCGCCATCGTCTTGGCCTCTAATAGATACCGCACGCCCCAACAAAAATGCTAGGCCATGACTCCTTGGCGTGTATTAGCTCTAGATTTTCTACGGTTATCCATGTAGCGGCTTCCATCAAAGAGACTATTACTGATTTAATGAGCCATTCGCAGTTTCACTGTAAATCGCTTACACTTATACGTGCATGGCTTAGTCCTAGAGACAAGCATATGACCACTGGCAGGATCAACCAGGTATCTCTCCTTGTCTGCGGTGTCTGGCCCTTGCCCGGCTCCGCAGAGCGTCAGAAATCGTTCGAAAAGTGGCATTTTGAGCACCCGGAAAGGGGGGGGTGCCAAAAATTTTGGTCACTCTCCCCCCATCCCCCAGCCTCCAAAATCACATCCACCTCACGTACTGCTTCTTACGACTCAAGTCAAGTACTCTTTCGACAAGAAACAAACGACGCACATCTCTGCACCCCGCTCCTCCCTGCTGGCTCTCTCTCAACCACAGTTCGTTTCAGCCCCGGTCTTCTTCAAGCGCATCACAGAGCCCGCCGGAGCTTCCTCCGACGCCCCCTGCCCAACGCCCCGGGTCTCCCGGCCTCGCCCAGCACCAGCTTGACCTGGCCACTCCGCTCAACCGGCTCCTTCCTCCACTTGCCCTGTCCTAGCTCGCAAGAGCCATCAGTGCAACTCAACAAGCCCACTCTCCCGCCATGCCGCGCCGTCTTGCTTGCCAAGTCGCCGCGGTCTCTAGCTGGTATCATGCGCTGCCGCTGTTAGCTTCAGCCTGCGCCCGCGCCCTGGCCGTAGAGCCAGAGCCCGGACCCACGCCAGTGCTCGTGAGGGGTTGCCCGCCTCGGTGGGTTGGGAGGAGTTGACTGTTTTCACACATTGTGATAGCAGTTCTCTCCACCACGTGTTTGGCCACAGAAATTGACAAACCACTTGGTTTGTGGTGACTGTGGGGATGCATATTGTGGGTGGTGGTGATGGGGTGGTGGGGTGGCGCACTTGGTCGGAATTGGTTGGTCGGGGTCTGGGGGGGTCATCATGGTTATTGCACACCCCCGTCCAGCCTCGACACCCTTGCCATCACTCGCCAGCCGTCGAGAAGCCGACCGCCACCATCATCATCACCATACACATCCCCCTCACACACACACATACGCATGCATCCACATCCACTTGCTCGCCATACCCACATCCCACCAACCCCAGCCAGCCAGCCATTGATCACAAATTCTCACCTGATCACACAACCTCACCACCCACACCCCGCCATTAACCATCACCTACCTACACACCAC
>NW_013657618.1:1840-21290 GCF_000142905.1 Thecamonas trahens ATCC 50062
CGTCCGCGAAATGCCTGCCATCCACACTTTGCCAGGTGGCGCTGCCTGCGCCCTCCAGCTGCTGAAGATGAGACCCAAATACATGCGCCGAGCACAACTATGCCTCGAACTTCCGCCACACAACCGTTTTCGCTCTCCTGCAACCACCACGCCCGACCATCCATCCCATCAACCCCATCACCTGCTGCTGCTCAACCATCCATGCCCACCCCTACCGTCCTCTGCAATCCAATCACCCCTCATCGCGCATCAACACTCTGTCCTCCTTTATCCCGATCTCCCCCGCAGCTCCCCACCGCCTCGGCCAGTCCTCCTTACCGTCCTCGATCAAGCGAGGTCAGCCGGCCAGCTCTTCTTTGCTGGGCGTCGTGCTACCTCTACCTGACAACGACGTACCTTGCCAACCCCACCCATGTCCCTCGCTCGTTGTCCTCATCGCCGCCGCCCGCACACGCACCCTGACTCACGCCGCGCAGCCGCAATCTGATCTCTGCCATCGAGGCGTTGCACATGCCAACCGCACCCTCGCTCGCAGCCGAGTGCTGCTGACATCAACGCCATCGTCCTCCTCGCCGACGTTACCGCTGGCATGACGACTGCCACGCCGTTCATGGGCTGGGCAAACAACAAGCAAGCCGACCACGCTCCGTCCACCACAGCCGTGCAGCAGCCTGGGCATCACCGCCCTGGCGGTCGATGCAACGTCGTCGTCCTTCCTCAAGAGCGCGCTGCGGTTCCAGCTCGCCATCAAGCTAACAGCGGACGCAACAAAGACCTGCCCTGCTCCGCCCAGACGAATGGGACATCCGGTTGCTCGACGACAGCGAGCACATGCCATCACCCCTCCACAGACTCGTCGTCGCCAGATCGTGCACCCTCTGAGCACATCCATGCCTCAGTCGGACACCAGCCATCCCCTCTCCCATCGTCACACCCGAGCCACACATGCCGCGCCTCCTCCCAGCAAACGAGCACACGGCCCACGCACACACGCGTATGCTGGACATCCTCTCCAGCCCGATCTACCACCTCACCCTCGCATCGGCCTCCCATCGCCTTCTCAGCCACCTATCCGACGCCCCCAAGGCCGACGCTAAAAAGCCAACCACAAACGATCCCGATCCCATGGGCCTCACCTCCCCCGAGTCGGACGACCGCAGATCCCTCGTCGGTGAGCTGGCTGCCATGAACCCCCACTGTGCACTCAACAAAGCTGATGCCCGCCTTCCATCGCCATCTCAACTTGCATACGACTGGCCGATCGCTCCCTCACCCTGGCCACTGGTCGGCCACGGCCGCGGTTCTCGATGCATCCACCAACTTGAGCAAGGTGCACGACCCGCCGATGGCAATCAACGCCTTGCTAGTGATGTTCTTGTCGTTTGGGCAGCCACCAACCTTGATCGCCACAAGGTCGCGGCGCTTGTACACCACCGCAGCCACAACGACGTCGGCCGTCTGATCGCTACCGCGCCAAACGCCGTAGACGCTGTTGGAGAAGGTAACGGCCGGGCTCTCCGGAAGCGTCTCGAGCGCATCCTCGATCGAGTCAACAAAGCCGAGGTGACCTTGAGATTCAAAGTCCATGATGGTTGTCAGCGCAGTTGTGACCATCCGTCCGCTCTTGTGGTCCACCACCACGTTGGATGGCTTGAGCGAGCCGTGCCCGCCGCCCGTGATCGAGTGGACCTCGGCGAGCGCACGCGCCAGCGCCAGTCCGATGCTCAGAGCCCGTACGTGATCGAGGCCCGAGCCCGAGCTCAGCTCGTCGAGCCCGGCCAACCCGCCGACGCCGCTCACTCCGCCGCCCCGCGGCAGCCGCTTCTGCCGTCGCTGCGACGACCGATCGTGAGGCCGCCCGACAAGAAAGGCCTCGGCGAGGAGCTCCTCCAACGACTCGCCGCTGATCCGCGGGTAGATGAGCGCCACATGCGGCGACTCGAGGCAGAGCACCAGCGGTGAGACGATCGACAGGCACTCGATGCCCACGCTCACCGCCGACGCCATGCACACCGCCACCTGCAGCAGCTGCTGTGGCGTTCGCGGCACGTCGCACCCGCGCCACTCGCTCTCCACCACCCGCGTGTACCCGCCGAGCACCATCGGCCCGCCAGCCTCGAGCACCGCCTCCATCTCGCGCCGCGACAGAAAGGCGACGAGCCCGCCGCTCCCGCTCCCGCCGCTCCCGCCGCTTCTCGGCGACGCCGATCGTCCAGACCGCGCAGGCCGCGGCGATCCCCCGCTGTCGTCGTCGCGATCAGGCCCAGGTAGGCTCAGCATGGCCGAGCTCATGCTCCGCGCTGCAAACAGGCCGCGCCCGGTCTCGGCCTGCAGGACGTAGAAGCCCGGATGGTCTGGCCGGGTGAACAGCCGGTGGTAGCGGAACCACGAAACGTGGCCATCCAGCCCGCCGCTGTTGCCCAGCACACTCCGCTCCAGCGGGAAGGTCAGCCTGCCCGTCGTTGCTGCCATCGGCCCGCTTCCGCGGCTTCTCCCCGCGACACCGTCGCCCACAGGCACCACGCCATCCCCGCCTTCCATCGCCATCTCAACTTGCATACGACTGGCCGATCGCTCCCTCGCCCTGGCCGCTGGTCGAACAGGTGCGCGACGTCTTCGGTCGATCCGTCTACCGACAACAACAAGAGTATCTGATGGGCATCCAGACCCAGCTGCGACAACATCATCACCATCTCCCTTGCCGACCCATACATCGATGCGACTGCTTTCCATGCCGTTCCGTTCGCCAACGCCGACAAGACCACACACACACACACACACACACACACACACACACACGCGCGCGCGGGGGGGGGGGGGGGGGGGGGGGGGGGCCTACGTCCAAAATCGCAACTCATGTTACTCACATCCGCTGCGGCGGCGGTGACGTCGGCAACGGCGGCAGCGGCGGCGCAGCGAGCGACGACGGGAACGGCATCGCCGATGACGCCGTCACTGAGAGCGGCGGCGGCGGGAGGGCCGCGCCTGCGGCCGACGACGGCATCGCCGGTAGCGGCGGGAGCGGGGCAGAGACGTCGGCGCCCTCGGATGAGAAGCCACCGTCCGACTCGCCGAGCGTCGACGAGTTCGAGCCGCCCATGCCCTGCGGCAGCGGCGGCGGTGCGGCAAACGATCCCGAGTTGCCAAACGACTCAAAGGCCTGGAACGAGCCCATGGCCTGGAACGAGCCGCCGTCAAACGAGCCCATAACGCCAAGCGGCGGTGGCGGCGGGCCGACGGGACGGCTTGCTCCGTTGACGCTCGCCTCGCCACCAAACGACGGGTTGGCAAACGTCGTCACCTCGCCTGAGTTGTGCTCCGGCAGGCCAGCGTTGAACATCATCGGCTCCTGTGTGTCGAACATCGAGTGCATCTCGCCGGGCGTGAGCATCTCCGTCGCCGCCACAAACTCCGAGTCGGCCTCAAGGATGTCGACCATGTCGTCGGCCTCGCGCTGCGCGAGCGACTTGATCTCGTGGAGTACACCGTAGATGAGAACGAGGATGTTGGCGCAGAGCGCACCGAGCACCAGCGGGTCGCGGATCGAGCCTGAGTTGGCCGTCCCGCCGAGGAGCACCACGCACGAGGTGAAGATCGCCGCCATGGAGAGCTTGTTGTGGAAGGGCGAGATGTACGGCATGGCATACGAGACGTGGCCAAAGGCCATGACGAGGACAAGCGCCGCCACAAGCGCCTCGTGCTGTGCTTCCTGGAAGATGACCAGCGCGAGGACAACGCACAGCTTGCGCGCCATGATCGCCACCTCGAAAAAGTAGCTCTCTTCGTTGAACCGCGCCACCAGGAAGCCGTACTTGAGATGGAACGAGAACGCGTCGAGCGACCGCGACTTGGCCCGCAGCAGCGCAAAGGTTGCCGCCGGAATGCCCAGCGCATACAGCAGGCCAAACACCGCTGCCACGTAGAAGAGCTGCCAGTAGCGTGCCGTGTAGCACTCGATCGCCGGCTCGGACGCCATCACGTACGTCGACGATCCGGCACCAACAGGCTCGCACTCAAAGTACCGGAGGACCACAAAAGTGAGCGGAAGGTAGCAGAAAATGAAGAGCTGGGAAAAGGTGCGGACCACAGCCTGCCGAAGCGCCACAGCCGTGAGCAGCGACTCAGAGAACAGCCGCCCGCAGCGGTACTTGACCGCACGCCCGCGCGAGATCTTGCCGTCGTCGAGCTCGGACTCGGCGCCTGCGTGCGCAATCCACTTGGGATGACGCGCCGCCCATCCCTCGCCGCACGAGCTCACCACAACCCGGTAGAGCGTGCCGAGCGCCCATGCCACGCCCAGGAGGACAAGCATAAAGACCGGCAGCAAGAGCATGAGCACCCACTTGACAAGCCACGGATCGCCCATGTCAAACGAGCACTCGGGCGACGTAATCTCGATGTTGAGGTTGGCCACAGAGAGAATGTCAAAGAACGTCCGCGCAATCGGATGCCACTTGAGGTTGATGTCACCGTACAGCGCAGAGATCTGGAGCGAGTTGAAACCGATCATGAACGCCGCAGCCGTGTACATCCGGTTGTGCGTCTCGCGCGAGTTGAGGTACACAAGCACGCACACAAAGCAGAGGAGGACAACCACCGCAGAGAGCGCGATGGCCAGCGCCTTGGTCCGGTCACAGGGGAAGCACCGCTCGCCCATGCGGTAGAAGCCCTTCTGGCACTCGGAGCACGACGTGCCCTGGTAGCCCGTCGCGCACGCGCCCGAGCCCAGGCATGCCGCCGGCCGCGGGCACGAGACAAACGCCTCGCCGTCGCTAAAGTAGCCCGGCCGCGGGAACGGCGGGTCATTGCCGCCGCGGCAGATCGCACCCACAGGGCACGCCGCACACGCCGGCACGCCCTCGGGCGTGATCGGCGCACGCGGCGAGGTGTAAAAGTCGGGCAGGCATGTGCAGTTGAACGCTGTCGCCGAACGCGCCGGCGAGCTCATGTCGGCGGGACACGCCACGCACTCCTCGCCCGCTGCATCAGAGAACGTGTTCGCCGAGCATGCCACGCACGGGCCCGTGATCCGAACCCGCCGCTCGCCTGGAGGGCAAACCGCCGCCACCTGAACCAGCCACGGCGAGTCCGCCAGCGGCACCTGATCAAGCGTCACAGAGAGCGTGAGCAGGCCGCCTGTCGGCACAGAGTACTCAAACACGTACCCGGTCTCCGGCCCGGACGCCGATGCCACGTACTCCACCGGAATCGTGCCCACAAGTTCGCCCTTGAGCGCAGCCGTGAACGGCGTCGTCGGCGGCGACGGCGCAACAGGCACAGCGTTGCCCCACGCGTCGCGCGGCGCGATGGCAAACTGAACCACCTCGTCCTGCGCAAACAGCTCGTCATCGCTCGAGACAACTCCAAGCGCCACGCCCGACGCAGTCGATGTCGTCGCCGCCGGCGCACCAGCCACAACCGTCACATCGTACGGCGATGTGCCAATAGCGTCGCCATTGAGCACCACGTGGTACTTGTACGTCCCTGCCGTCCGCACCGTCAGCTCGGTGTCAAACGCCCGCGTCGCCGCGTTCCACGTCGCCGGAGACGACTGCGACCGCGCAGTGATCGAGATCGGCGTCCCGTCGCGGAGAACCGCAACCACGTCCTTGGAGATGATCAGCGTGTCGTTGGTCAGCGACCGCGGCTGGACAGAGAGCGCCCAGCCGGGCCGTCGGCCGAGATCGTCACCGCCGGCGGCGAGAAGACCAGCGAGTTGTCCGTCGACGTTGACGAGCAGAACGGCACGCCCTCCTCCCACTCGCCATCGTCGCCACAGGTCAGCGTCTCCGAGCCAAACAGCAGGTACTCGCCATCGCACGAGAACGGTCCGCACTGCTCGCCGATGCGGTTGGTGCACGTCGGCGCCGTCCCAAACGGAATCGATGTCACCGGCGGGCAGTAGTCGAGGACCGGCTGACAGACCGGCGGCGTGCCGGTCCACGAAGGGCCGATGCCACAGATAAGCACCGCAGAGCCCACCAGCTCGTACCCGGCGTCGCAAGAGTAGATGCAGAAGCCGCCGAGCTTCGAGTCGCACAGCGCCCGTGTCCCGTTGCCAGGCGCCGGCACCCGCGAGTCAAAGCAATAGTTGGGATCGAGCCCGCACTGCGGCCGCGGACCGCTCCACAGCCCGGCCATCGGCGTGTTCACCTCGCACGTTCGCGCCACAGATCCGAGGATCTCGTAGCCCTCGTCGCAGGTAAACGGCCCGCATACCTCGCCCACCGTCCCGTTGCACTCCGGGTTGATCCCGTTGCTCAGGGCGGCGTGCGTCGGGCAGTAGCCCACCGTCCGCACACACTCGCCAAACGACGCCGACCACGCAGGCCCGGCGCCGCACGTGATGGACGTCACGCCCACGGCCTCATATCCGCTGCCGCAGAGGAAGGTGCAGCTGCCGTCAATCGAGAGATCGCACGCCCCAAGCACAGAGTTGGCCGGCGCATCGGGGATGGCGCAGTATGCCGCATCCTTGGTGCAGCTCGCCTCAAGCCCGGTCCATCCACCGGTCGAGCTCGTGTCCGCCACGCAAGTCCGCGTAGCCGTCCCACTCAGCGAGTAGCCAGCGTTGCAGCTCGCCGGCCCACAGCTCGTCCCGATGGCGCCGGTGCAGCTCGCGATGACGCCGTTTGACGGCGCCGCCAGCGGCGTGCAGTACCCAGCATAGGTGACGCATTGCGAGAGCGGCTCGGACCAGCCAGGCCCGGCCATGCAGGTCACCGTCGACGTCGTACCCTCGGTGTACCCGTTGTCGCATGCCACGCTGCAGTTGCCGCCGATGAACCGGTCGCAGTCGCCGATGGCCGCGTTGGCCGGCGCCGCAGGCACCGGGCAGTAGAACGGCTCGCGCGAGCATGTCGCCGGCGCCCCGGTCCACGTCCCGGCAGCCGGCCCGTTGGACACGCAGCTCCGCGTTGCGTCGCCAAACAGGTTGTAGCCGGCGTTGCACGTCGCCGGTCCGCACGCCTCGCCCAGCTGGCCGCTGCATCCGACCGCCGCGCGCCCGTTTTCAGGTGCAGGCAGCGGCGCGCAGTAGCCATCGGTGATGGCGCACACGCCGAGAATGTCCGACCACTCGGGGCCGGCGCCGCAGGTGATGGTCGCTGCTCCGGCCGACGAGTAGCCGTCGGCGCAGCTCGCGCTACAGTTGCCGCCGATGAACCGGTCGCAGTCGCCGAGAGCACCGTTGGCTGGCGCCGCAGGCATCGGGCAGTAGTTCGGCTCGCGGGTGCAGAGCGCAGGCGCACCGGTCCACGTCCCAGACACCGGACCGTTGTCGACACAGCTCCGAGTAGCTGAGCCGGCAATGTTGTAGCCGGCGTTGCAGCTTGCCGGTCCGCAGGCCGAACCGATCTGGCCCGAGCACGTGCCGATGACGCCGTTCTCAGGCGCAGGCAGCTGGGCGCAGTAACCGTCAGCAATGGCGCACGCGCCAAGGATGTCCGACCAGTTGGGCCCGGCGTTGCAGGTGATCGACGACGCGCCGGCGGCGGCGTACCCGTTGGCACAGCTCGCCGAGCACATCCCACCGATGTGGCGGTCGCATGTCCCGAGCGCCCCATTGGCCGGCGCCGCAGGCATCGGGCAGTAGCTCGGGTTGATGGTGCACGTCGCCGGCGTCCCCGTCCAGCTCCCGGACGCCACGCCGTTGTCGACGCAGCTGCGGGTGGCCGAGCCCGCCAGATCGTAGCCGGCGTTGCAGCTAGCCGGTCCGCACGCCGACCCGATATGGCCCGAGCACGATCCGATGACGCCGTTGGTTGGCGGCGGGAGCGGGGTGCAGTAGCCATCAGTGATGGTGCACGCGCCGAGGATGTCCGACCAGTTGGGCCCGGCGTTGCAGGTGATCGACGACGCGCCGGCCGTCGAGAACCCGTTGGCGCAGCTCGCCGAGCACGTCCCGCCGATGTGCTCATCGCACGTGCCGAGTGTTCCGTTGGCCGGCGCGTCGGGAGTCGGGCAGTACGCGTCGTCGAGGACGCACGACCAGGCGGCGCCGGTCCAGGTCCCGGACGCCATGCCGTTGTCCGAGCACGACCGCGTCGCCGTGCCCACCAGGTTGTACCCGGCGTTGCAGCTCGCCGGGCCGCAGCTCGTCCCGATCTTGCCGGTGCAGTCGCCAGTAAGGATACCGTTGACCGGAGCCGAAAGCGGCGCGCAGTAGCCGGATGTCTTGGCGCAGTCGGCGAGTGGAGCCGACCAGTTGGGCCCAGCATGACACGTCGCCGATGTGGCGCCGGCCGTCGAGTACCCGTTGTTGCAGCTCGCCGAGCACGTCCCGCCGATCGAGCGCGTGCACGGGCCGAGCACCGCGTTGGCGGGCGCAGTCACCGCAGGGCAGTAGTTGGGCTCGAGGCTGCACGTCGTCGTCGAGCCGGACCAGGTGCCGGCGACCGCGCCGCCGTCCTCGCAGTTCCGCGCCGCCGATCCACCGAGGTTGTAGCCGGCGTCACAGGTGACCGGACCGCAGACAGTGCCAATCTTGCCGGTGCACGGCCCGGTGAAGGCGCCGTTGGTCGGCGGCGTGAGGACGGCGCAGTAGCCGGCGTCAGCCGTGCAGTCGCCAAACACGGCCGACCAGATCGAGCCCGAGCCGCACGTGGCCGTCGTCGCGCCCGTCGTCGAGTATCCGTTGTTGCAGCTCGCGCCACAAGCGCCGCCGATGGACCGGGTGCACGAGCCAATGGCGCCGTTGGTCGGTGCCGCAGGGAGCGGGCAGTACGTCGTGTCGAGCGTGCAAGCGAGGGTCGTGCCGGACCAGCTGCCCGTGACAGGCGTGGCCGGATCGCACGTCCGCGTCGCAGTGCCAGACGCGGTGTAGCCGGCGTTGCAGGTGTAGGGCCCACAGGCCGTGCTCACCTCGCCCGAGCATCCGATCGCAGCCTTGCCGTTGGTCGGTGCCTCGTCGGGCGTGCAGTAGTTCGCGATCTTGACGCAGCTGCCAAACGAGGCCGACCAAGCCGGGCCGGCCTGGCAGGAGATCGACGTGGTGCCGGTCGCCTGGTAGCCGTTGGCGCAGGAGAAGGAACATGAACCGCTGATGGCGCGCGAGCACGAGCCGAGCACTCCGTTAGCCGGAGCCGCCTGGAGCGTGCAGTAGTTGGTGATGAGGTTGCAGCTCGAGGTCGAGCCGGTCCAGGTGCCGGACGCCGGCCCGTTGTCCTCGCACACCCGCGATGCCGATCCGCTCAGCTCGTAGCCGGCGTTACAGGTAAACGGTCCACAGGATGAGGTGATGGTACCCGGGCATGATCCGCGGGCGCCGTTGGTAGGTGCAGGGAGGACGGCACAGTAGTCGGCGGTGGGGTTGCAGCTCCCGAGCACGCCAGACCAGTTCTTGTCGGCGCCGCAGGTGAGCCGATCGTTGCCGGTCAACGTGTACCCGTTGTCGCACTCGTAGATGCAGAGGCCGCCGTTGAGGGCCGAGCACGAGCTGATGGAGAAGTTGGGCGGCGGCGGCGGCGCCGACGGACAGTGGTTGGGATCGAGCTCGCACGTCGGCGTGGTGCCCGACCAGGTTCCCGCCGCCATCGTGCCGGCAAGGCAGGTCCGGCTCGCCGAACCGGCGGTGATGATGTAGCCGGCGTTACAGGTGTACGGGTTGGCCACGTCGTTGATCTTGCGAGTGTAGCCCACAGGCACCTTACCGTTGATCGGTGCCGTGAGCACCGGGCAGTAGTTGGTCTTGGGTACGCATGAGCCGATCGCACTCGACCAGGCCGGACCAGCCTCGCAGGTCACTGAAAGCGCGCCGTTCGCCACGTAGCCCTCATCGCAGGTGTACGAGCACGCGCCGCCGATGGAGGTATCGCATGGGCCGGGCGCACCGTTTGCCGGCGTCGCCAGGCGCGGTGAGCAGTACGTCGGGTTGGCGACGCACGTCGGCGCCGCCGACGACCAGCTCCCGCCAGCCTGGCACGTCCGGCTTGTTGCGCCCGAGATGTCGTACCCCGCGTTACACGAGTACGGGCTGGCGGCGCTATCGATCGTCCGGTCGTACGTCGGTGGCGCCTTGCCGTTGGTCGGTGCCGTGAGCGCTGGGCAGTAGTTCGGCGTGGGCGAGCACGATCCGAGGGTCCCAGACCAAGTCCCGGACGTGGAGCAGGTGACCGACATGGCGCCCGAGGGCGTGTAGCCGGCCTGGCACGAGAACGAGCACGCTCCGCCCACAGTACGGACGCACGAGCCCGGCGCGGCGTTGGCCGGCGTCGCCGGCGCCGGCGGGCAAAAGTTGGGCGTGGCCGCGCACGTCGGCTCGGTCGACGACCAGCTTCCACCAGCCTCGCACGTCCGGCTCGCGCTACCAGACATGGTGTATCCAGCGTTGCATGAGTACGAAGCCGCGGTGGCGCCGATCGAACGCGCGTACGTCGCCGGCGCCTTGCCGTTTGCCGGCGCGGTGAGCGCAGGGCAGTAGTTGGCGATGAGCCCGCATCCCGCGTTGGTCCCGGTCCACACACCGCCCGACGCGCACGTCCGGCTCGCTGATCCCGAGAGCGCGTAGCCGCTGTTGCAAGTAAAGGTACCGCACTGGTTGTTGATGGCCCGGAGCGAGGCACACGAGCCACTTGGTGAGATGACGCCGTTGGCCGGCGCGCTCAGCAGCGGGCAGTAGCTGTTGTCCAGAGTGCACGACGCGGCAGAGCCCGACCACGCGCCATTGGCCTGGCAGCTCCGCGAGGACGCGCCCGACATGATGTAGCCCGCGTTGCAGGAGAAGGTTCCGCACGAGGTGCCGACCGATCGGCCACAGGCCGACGAGAGCTTACCGTTGGCCGGTGCGCTCAGTGCCGGGCAGTAGTTGGTAATGATCGAGCAGACCGGCGCGGCGCCCGACCAGACGGCGCCAGTCGAGCAGGTCCGCGAGGTGGCGCCCGAGAGGCTGTAGCCACCGTTGCAGGTAAACGTTCCGCACGACTCGCCGAGTGCGCGCTGCGCGCTGCAGGTCCCGCCGGGAGAGATCGCGCCGTTGGCCGGCGCCAGATGCTCCGGGCAGTAGTTGTTGTTGAGGGTGCAGACAGCGGCGGTGCCGGACCACGCGCCATTCGCCTGGCAGCTTCGGCTCGCCGAGCCGCCCATAATGTAGCCGGCGTTGCAAGAGAAGGTCCCGCACGAGGTGCCGACTGATCGGCCACAGGCCGACGAGAGCTTACCGTTGGCCGGCGCGCTCAGCGCCGGGCAGTAGTTGGTGATGATCGAGCAGACCGGCGCGGTGCCCGACCAGGTGCGGCCGGAAGAGCAGGTCCGCGAGGTGGCGCCCGAGAGGCTGTAGCCACCGTTGCAGACAAACGTCCCGCACGATTCGCCGAGTGCGCGCTGGGCGGCACAATCGGGGCCGGGCGAGATGGCGCCGTTGGTCGGGGCCAGGTGCTCCGGACAATAGTTGTTGTCGATGGAGCAGACGGCGGCGGTGCCGGACCAGGCTGCGTTCGACTGACACGTCCGGCTACCCGATCCGCCGAGCACGTAGCCGGCGTTGCAGGAGAAGGTACCGCAAACCTCGCCGACCGATCGCTTGGTGGAGCAAGAGGCCGAGAGCTTGCCGTTGGCCGGCGCGCCGAGGAGCGGGCAGTAGTCGGTAATGAGCGAGCAGACCGGTGCCGAGCCAGACCAGGTCTGGCCAGCCGAGCACGTCCGTGACGATGATCCCGAGAGCGCGTAGCCGCCCGAGCAAGAGAAGGTCCCGCAGACCTCACCGAGTGAGCGGCGGGTCGAGCAAGAGCCGATGGAGATGGCGCCGTTGGCCGGTGCCAGATGCTCCGGACAGTAGTTGGTGGTGAGGGTGCAGGTGGCGGCAGTGCCGGACCACGCACCGTTGGACAAACAGGTGCGGCTCGACGATCCGCCCATAGAGTAGCCAGCGTTGCAAGAGAACGTTCCGCAGACCTCGCCGACCGATCGCTTGGTGGAGCAAGAGGCCGAGAGCTTGCCGTTGGCCGGCGCGCCGAGGAGCGGGCAGTAGTCGGTAATGAGCGAGCAGACCGGTGCCGAGCCAGACCACACGGCACCAGCCGAGCACGTCCGTGACGACGATCCCGAGAACGCGTAGCCACCCGAGCAGGAGAAGGTACCGCAGACCTCGCCGATGGAGCGGCGGGTCGAGCAAGAGCCGATGGAGATGGCACCGTTGGCCGGCGCCAGATGCTCTGGGCAGTAGTTGCCGATGAGGGCGCATGAGGCGGCGGAGCCGGACCAGGCTGCGTTCGACTGGCACGTCCGGCTGGAAGATCCGGACATAGAGTAGCCAGCGTTGCAAGAGAACGTCCCACAGACTTCGCTGACCGATCGCTTCGAAGAGCACGAGGCCGAGAGCTTGCCGTTGGACGGCGCACCGAGGAGCGGGCAGTAGTCGGTAATGAGCGAGCAGACCGGTGCCGAACCAGACCACACGGCACCAGCCGAGCACGTCCGCGACGACGATCCCGAGAACGCGTAGCCACCCGAGCAGGAGAAGGTACCGCAGACCTCGCCGATGGAGCGGCGGCTAGAGCAAGAGCCGATGGAGATTGCACCGTTGGCCGGCGCCAGATGCTCCGGACAGTAATTGGTGGTGAGCGAGCATGTCGGGGTGGATCCGGACCACGACGGGCCGGCCTGGCAGGTGCGACTAGTCGATCCGCCACGGGTGTAGCCTGCGTTGCAGGAGAAGGTCCCGCAGACCTCGCCGATCGATCGCTTCGAAGAGCACGAGGCCGAGAGCTTGCCGTTGGACGGCGCACCGAGGAGGGTGCAGTAGTTGGTAATGAGGCTGCACCCGTTGACCTCGGAGCCCCAGGTACCGGTCGACGAGCAGGCTCGCGAGTACTGGCCCGAGTAGCCGGCCGGGCACGCCCTGTAGGCCGTCGATCCGGCATTGGTGGTCGGGTAGCCGCCTGATGCGGCGCACTGGCCCGCGTGGTATGTAACGGTGATGGAAAAGGCGCTGGCCGCCGCCGCCACCTGCCAAGTCGGGCAGCACTCTGGCGGCGGCGCGCGGACGGTGGCGGTCACCTGCTTCTCCTCGCCATCGTTGCTGTACTCGACAGAAGCCTCATCCTGAGCAAGATGGTCCGGACGCGGGCTCTGCGGGTGCTGGGCAACCGAAAATGGCTGGGTCGACGAGCCGCCGCTGAAGGTACCCGATGGCGTCTCGCCAATCTTGAAGACAAAGCCCTTGACGCGAAAGGCGACGCCAAAGGAAGAGCCGACAATCTTGGAGCGGATGTCACCGGAGAGGCCCCAGGTATCCGAGGACGATCCGACGGTGAGAGTACCAAATGAGGTACCGAGACTCGAGCGGAGGGTTGTGGTCTTCGACTTGATCGTCGAGCCAGCGAGTATGGTACCCGAGCTGGTCATGAGAGTAAAGTCAACAGCCCTGATACTGCCATCGGTAGCATCGTCGATGGATGCTGAGTACGACATTGAGACCTGGATGCCATCGATGATGGAGCCAGCAGGAATGGAAGAGAGGCCAAAGTTGTAACCGATGTGGTGATTTGAGGTTCTGTACTGAGAAGACGTTCCCCCAGAGATGACCATGTCTCCGCTCCACGACACATCAGCGGATCCACGGTTAACAATCGAAGAGGCCGTGCCCGACTTTGTAGCACAGAGGACAGGATTGGTCAACAGGAGCATGACCATGGCCATGCTAGCCAAGGCTGCGAGGCAACATCCGTACTTTGCCGACATTGCGGGAAAATTTCAACGTCAACGAAGGTAAGAGTAGGGAGGATTTGCAAGCAGAGTTGGCAAGGAAGATGGGAAGGAAGATGGCTTGGTGGTGGAGAGAGGTACCGATGAGCAAAGCCACAAGAATGTGGATACACTCACTATGTAGTACGTTCTTCTTTCAGCTCTAGCAGCAATGCAGAGATGAGGTGGGTGAACTGGATGTGTTCCCAGTTCAGAGGGAGAGGGGTGTACGAAGCGAACGTCGTTGTCACACATATTGGCAAAGAACTCGGGTGGCCAGAGCGGGGATTTTCACTATTTTTTTCGAGTTGAGCACGTGCCAATCTCGTGACAAGCGCTTGCCCGCAACACACTAGCCCGCACGGTGTTTCGCCCTAGTGTGAGGTTGACAAGGTATGGGATGGCAGTTGGGAGTGATGAGGGGTAGAGAGGGGTAGAGAAGAGGGACATGGTGGTGGTGACAGGCTGTGGAACGTGTTTGACAGGACGGGCATGGTGGTGGAGGCTGGTGGTGGAGCAGTGCGGGTCAGGAATTTTGTTGGCAAGAAGTCATCTGCCGAGACACGCGTTCGTCACTCACGCGCATGCCCCATGCCACCAAAGGTGCCGGTGAGCAAGAATCAGCTGGGTACAGTCATGACCGGGGTGCAGAGGGTGGCGTAGTACTTTCCTAGGGTGGGTCGGGAAGGAATACCCAGTTCCGAGTCGCTCAGGCTTGCCGTGGCTCGCCATGGTGGTGATGGTGTTGAGCGGCACAGTGCGACCCGCGTGGCCAGCGTGTGACGACATTGGTCAACGTGGCAGCAACGGGTCTCGGCCGAGGCGAGAGTCAGAGACGGGCCATTTCCGAGGCGATCTCCTCGATGGAAGGACGGACGTCGGCGTCTGCTGCCCAACACTCGTCGATGAGCTCTGCCAGGGCAAGCGAGGGAATGGCGGAGACCGAAGGTCGGGTGCCAGTGCGGATGGCGTGACACACGTCGAGGACGTTTGAGCCTGGGAAGGCGATGCGTGAGGTGGCGAGCTCGTAGAGGATGGAGCCGAGGACAAAGATGTCTGCGGCGGGCGAGGGTGGAGCCCCGGCGAGGGCCTCTGGCGAGGTGTACGATGGGCACGGGACGCGAGTCTCTGCGCCCTGCGCACATCGGAGATAGTCGAGGCCGTAGTCGGTCAGCCGGGCGGTGGCCTTCTTGGACTCGATGGGGGTGTCAAAGACAATGTTGGAAGGGGTGAGCGAGCCATGGCCGCGGCCGAGAGCCGAATGGAGGTTGCCGAGAGCGCGGACGATGCTCTGACCGACACGCTGGATGATGGGGTCTGTGAGCGGGCGGCGCTTGCCGGTGCGGATGGCGGCAAAGACGTCGCCGAGCGAGCCGCCCGGAAGCATGGGGTAGATAAAGGCGACGAGCGGGCGCTCGAGACACATGGCGGTGGGCCGAACGACAGTGGGGTGGCGGACAAAGCCAGCGACGGCGCCTTCGTGGGCGACGTAGAGGAGCTCGAGCGGGGTGGCAGGCTGGCGGAGGAGGAGCTTGATGAGGACGCGTGGGCCGGTAGGCCGCTGAGCCTCGTACACGCGGGCGTACGAGCCGACGCGGCGAAAGGTGGCGCCGCGGATGAGGTCAGCGACTTCTGCGCCAGCGAGCACTCGCATGGGTAGCTCTGAGACCGAGTGCGAGATGGAGAGTCGCGATGCCTCGAGCCGCGAGCGGGTAGCATTGGGTGTGCCGGCAATGTGTGGCTCGACAGGCGCCTCGGCCTCGCGCACGATCTGGACCACGTCGACGGCGAGGAGGTTCGATGGGTACTCGATGGGCATGAAGCGGAGCGAGGCATCATGGACGAGGTGTTCGAGCTCAGCCGAGACTGCGGCGGTGGCAAAGGCGCCGCCGTCGTCGCCGTACTGTGGCCAGGTGTCGCAGAGCCGGTTGGCGCAAGTAAACATGGCCCGCCAACAAACGTTAAGCTCATCGACAGCTGTGCCCGAGATGCCGCGCCCGCCAGTACAGAGCTCAAGCGAGCCGGCGGAAGCAAGAAGGGTGATGGGCCCGGTCGCGGTCTGGAGTACCGAGATGGCGTGGATGAGTGCGGGGAGAACGGTGAGGTCATCGAGCGCAAGATGGATGACTCCGAGGTCCCACTCGACGAGCGTCGCGCCGATCCGCGCCGCCAGCTGTGGCATGGCGTTATGAAAGTCCTCCAGCACCGAAGTGGCGATTCGCGCGGTGTCGACGAGCGACTCGATGGCCTCGCGGAGCTCGACGCGAACGAGCGTTGTCGACGGCTTGGGCAAGAGCTGGATCGCCGGGCATGGGTAGACAATGTCTGTGGCAGAGACCGCGGCGATGCGTGCCAGGTGAGCGACGGCGCCGTCGAGTGTGAGCCGATCGGCTGGCGACGCGGCCCAGAGAGCGGCCATGACCGGGCGGAGCGCGTCGAGTTCGTCGGTCACGGCCGCGAGCTCTGGTCGCGAGCCGGCAAGGACTTCGCTGATCATGGCGAGCGGCGACTCGCCGTGAAAGACGAACATGCGGGTCGCCATCTCCCACATGACCATGCCGAGCGCGTAGGCATCAGTCGCCGACGATGGATGGATCTCGCGGCGCTCAAGAATCTCCGGTGGGGCCATAAAGAGCGAGAGCGCGGCGGCAGCCTCTTGGGTCCGGCCGGCCTCTGAGCCTGCGGCCCAGTTGTTGCGGGCTTGCTGGCGGACGTCGGCGGCGCGCGGGGCGGCGGCGTGGGCAAGTGGGACCGCTAGTGACGGGCCGTGGCCGGCCTCGAGATCGCTGGTGGTAGGCTCGTCTGACGCCGAAAGCGCCGAGTTGCCGGTCGAGTTGTTGGCCGAGGTAGCCGAGGCCGTGCCCGAGCTCGAGGACGAGCCGGCTGCGAGATTGGTGACGAGCTCGCCGGGCACGGGCTTGAGGCTGTGGAGGCCAAAGTCTGTGATGCGCGGCAACCACGAGGCGTTGAGGACGACGCGAGTGGCGTTAAAGTCGCCGTGGGCCACGTGGGCCTGGGCCAGAAAGTGCAGGCCCGAGGTGATGCCCGAGACCCAGTGGAGGACGATGGAGGCGTCGAGGGCCAGCTCGGCGTTGTGGACAACGGCCGAGAGCGAGCCGCGGTCTGCGGTCTCGACCACAAGCGCTGGCGGCGAGAGCGAGAGCCCGAGCACGGTGTTGATGTTGGGATGCCTCATCGGCGTGAGAGTCATCACGTCGGCGACGAGCGCCTTGAGCGCCGACCGCGAAGCCTTGGGGCAGAGCTTGTCGATGTCCTGAACGGTGACGCGCGACGAGGTCCACTGCGCGACGTAGCACGTGCCAAACGAGCCGCGGCCGAGGATGTCGATGAGCGCAAGCTCGTCGGCGCGGATGACCACCGGTGCGTTGCTGTCAATGCCAGTCCGGCGGAAGCGGCGCCGGTAGACTACAAACACCAGCAAACCGCCAACAATGCCGCACACGACGAGGACGACGACAACGGCGACGACAACGATGACCGCCGTCGAGAGCGGGCCCGATGCCTGGCTTGGCACGCTCACAACGTTGAACGTCCGCACAGCCAGCTCCGAGCTGGCGAGCGACGGCGCCGATGCGACGGCGTAAACCACGTGGATGCCGGCTTCATGGAGCTCAAACGGCTTGATGTAGATGGGTGCCTCTGGGTCGTCCGGCGATAGGTCGGACGAGAGCGAGTAGCGGATGATGGCGTTGGGCGTTGGACAGGTGAGGCTGACCACGACTGGAGCCGAGTACTCGCCGGCGGCCGGGGAGATTTCCGGCGGCGCAGTGAGCTTGCTCACCGCGGCGAGGCGGACGACCTCGAGGGCGGGGCGGGCGCGGTCGATGGCGGCCCGTGCGTCGGACGAGGTGGCGGCCGAGTACACCTCGCGCAGCAGCTGCGCCCACTCAAGGTAGACGGCATCATAGCCGCTGAGCGTGGCCGAACGCGGGAGAATGCTCGAGGCGCTGAGGACGTTGCTGTAAAAGTCGAAGCGGAGCGAGTCGCCGGCGGTCGACGCCGCTGCCGTGGCGTCGGCAGCGACTGAGGCGCGCGCAGGGAGGGCAGCGCCGGGCATGGCGGCGATGAGGGCGGCGGCGTCGTGCGAGCCCAGGAAGGAGAGCAGGTCGATGACGGTGTCCGGAAAGAGAGTGTGGTCCGGGGCGAGGAGCGAGACGACGGCGCCGATCTGGGCCGAGTTGGCAAAGGGCGGTGCAGCGCCGGTCGGGTGGACGCGGGGAAAGGGAAAGGCGCCGAGAGAGGGGTGAGAGATGCCGGCGGCAGCGGCAATGTCGGCCGCGGCATGGGCGCCGCAGACGATGGCCGCCTGTGAGGTGCCGAGAAGGGCGGCGGAAGGAAGGCGCCCGTCGGGTCGCGGAGCAGCAAAGACCTGGGCGTCGATGAGGGCAAGGAGCTGGTCAAAGACGGCCGAGAGGCGCGAGTCGGTGGTGAACGAGACGTTGCCCGAGACAAAGGCATCGTAAAAGGCCGGGCCGTGAAGGCGGAGGGCGAGAAAGTCGACGTAGTCTGTGGGTGGAACAGTGTCCGGTGAGACGTGGGTGAGGCACGGGGTGCCGGAGTGGACAAGGGCGGCGCAGAGATCGAGGAGCTCGTCTAGAGTGTTTGGTGGCGAGAGCGAGTGGGCGGCAAAGATGGGCCGGGAGTAGATGCAAGCTCCGGCCTCGGCGGCAAGCGGGAGGGTGTGCATGGCGACAGAGTGCGAGCCCGCCGTCAGCGGCAGGGCAAAGCTGGTGAAAGGGCCAATGATGTCGGCGGCGAGGTCAGACGCCACCCATGCACCCGTGATATTGAGGAGGACGGAGCCGGCGATGAGAGTCTCGTCGTCAACGTCGTGGCCGAGCGGGTAGACCGAGATGATGTCTGGTGGTGCGGCCGAGCCGAGCCACGAGGCATAGAGCGGGAGCGGTGGGACGGCGAGCGGAAAGATGAGTGCCGACGGCGCTGAGGCCGAGTTTGGCGGTGGAGGCGGCGCCGGCGATGGCCATGGCCCGATGCTGCCTGTGGACGAGCTGTTGCTCTTGACGTCGTTCCAAAGCTGGACGGCTTCGTCGAGACCGGCCTGTGCCGCCGGCGAGCCGACGTGGAGGCCAAAGACCCGCAGCTGCGGTGCAACTGATGCTGCCGCCACCAGCCGTCCGTTGAATGCCATGGCCAGCCCGAGCAGCATGATGATCGACAGTATCATGGTCTTGCTCAGGGCGGTCGGCGTAGTGTGGCGTCGCTGCAGAGATAGTCGCGGGCAGTGGCCGTGATGAGCATCATGTTGATGATGTCCTCGTTGGAGATGGCTGTGATCACTCTGAGCGCAATGATGGTGGTGACCGTGTTGATGGTGACCGTGATGACCGTGATGACCGTGTTGATGGTGACCGTGATGACCGTGTTGACCGTGTTGATGGTGACCGTGATGACCGTGTTGACCGTGTTGATGGTGACCGTGATGACCGTGTTGACCGTGTTGACCGTGTTGATGGTGACCGTGATGACCGTGATGACCATGATGGCCGTGATGACCGTGATGGCCGTGATGACCGTGATGACCGTGATGATCATGCCCATGCCCATGCCCATACCCATACCCATGCCGACCACCAACATCATCACCACCACCATCCTCTCCCTGTGACTGTGCTACCACTACCACAATCTCGCAAGCCCTTCCATGTCGCCCACTTCGGCCTGCCGAAGGCGACATGACTTGGTCTGCGTGGGGGGGGGGGGGGGGGGGGGAGAGGGAGGGGAGGGAGGG
>NW_013657618.1:21489-26912 GCF_000142905.1 Thecamonas trahens ATCC 50062
ATGGGTCGGTGGGGGGTGGCAGGCAGCGGGTATTGGCAAAGTGGTTGCGGCACAGTTGCTCCTTGCACATTGGCGTGAGAGTGTTCGGTGGGGATTTGGGGGGCGTTTGGCAGGGGGAGAATTTTGTCGCTTGGGTGTCAGAGGTGGGGCATGGGGAAGGGGGGAGGGGGGTGATAGGGGTGAGAGAGAGGGAGGTAAAGTAGGCTAACGGTTTGGATGGGGTGAAGAGGGAATGACGAGGGGATGACGAGGGGATGAGGGGGTGGGGGGGGGAGGAGGAGGGAGGAGTGGAGGGGGAGGAGGTCAGGATGAGTGTAGTTTTTAGATTTGTCTTCTGCCGGAATCGTGCACGTCTCGAGCGTCCTCAACAGCGGCGTCAAGTGCAGCCTCGCCAGAAATGGACGAGCCAAGGACGGCAAGGGCGAGGGCATGGCCGCGGCGGACAGTGTGGACAAGGAGTACAGTGGATGGAAGGGATGTGGGGACAGCAGAGTTGAAACGGACTTTGTTGATCAACGATTCTGTCGGGCGGCAAAGAGAGGGTGCCGACCTTGTGATGCCGCTCGAACACAATCGACCACGACGAGATGATGCGCTTCAGTGCTAAGTACGCCGCACTAAAGGGATACTAGACATTGTGACTTGCCATGGCCAGCGATGAGCCATCGAGCCAGCAACGGCCTTCAAAGGCCGACAACGATTATCTGTTGTTCAAATAATCGAAGCAACGATTATCTGTTGTTCAAATAATCGAAACAACGATTACCTGTTGTTAAAATAATCGAAACAACGATTACCTGTTGTTCAAATAATCGAAACAAAGATTACCTGTTGTTCAAATAATCTAAACTACGATTATCTGTTGTTCAAATAATCGATGCCACTCGCTGGACATTCCCCGTCCAGCATTGTCCCTCGTCATTGCTTGATAAGACCGAGGTTGGCAATACGTGTCTGCGGCGGCAGTGGCATTTGAGCAAAGACGGCGAGCGAGTCGGAGAGCACGAAGACGTAGAAGGAGGACAGAGGCGAGTCAAGGTGGTAGAGGCAAGCAAGTGTGTAGCAGGCGGTGGGGACATTGTCTACTGAGAGGCGATATCATGGCGGAAGAGAATGAGTATGGTGTGCTCCACTTTCGTACGGGCCAAGCAACGGCATCGTCGGTGGTCATTCCCTCGGTCCCCGTCGGCGAACTGGGCAAAGTCGATCTCATTGTTCCTGATCACATCCAATCGGTCACTTCCATTCCTGAGGCCGTCATCCTCTCCTCGTCGCTCCTCTCAGAGCCATCTCTTCCATCCACAGTTCTCCTTCCATCCCTCGTCGAGTACTCGGATCTCGCTTCGGATCTCGCAACCGCCGCCTCACCTCCCGCATCGGCATCGGCATCGGCATCGGCAACGGCATCGGCATCGGCATCGGCGTCTCGGCTCCTTTCGCCCGGCCCGCTCGCCTCGCCTGACTCGCTCCTCTCTCCTGATCTGATTGCCTCGTGTGATGTGGTTGGCTGGGCAGCTCGCCGCAAGGCAGCATCGGCGTCGGCGTCGGCGTCGCCTACGTTGGTGATGGTCTCTGTAGAGGCGGATCGATCCAGGGCGAGATCGAGGGCGAAAGTCAGGGCGAGGCAATTTCGATGGAAAAGGCGCTGATGCTGGCGCGGACGCGGAGCGGAGCAGTGATGGCTCAGTCCGGCAGCGGAGGCGATGCCGAGGCCGCGACCGGCGGCATGGCCCGGACCATCCGGTGGTACCATCTGCTCCTGCTGTGCTTCTTCTGGACGTGCGGCGGGCCGTTTGGTATCGAGCCTGCGGTAGGCGCTGCCGGCCCGCTTGTCACCATGCTCGGCCTCATCTCTGTGGGCATCTTCTGGGGCCTGCCGCAAGCGCTGATCTCGGCCGAGCTGGCGGTGATGATCCCGGACAACGGCGGCAACTTCAAGTGGGTCCAGCGGGCGTTTGGCCCGGCGGCATCGGCGCTCAACGGGTACAACAACATGGTGATGGCGCTTATCTCCAACGCGCTCCTCATCCAGCTTGTTGTCCAGTACCTGCCGACGTCGGTGGAGCTCAACTTTGCGCAGGGCGCGTGGCTCATGGCCGGTTTTGTTGCCCTCTGCCTCGCCATCAACCTCTACCGGCCGACGGCTGTCGCCGAGCTCAACCTCATTATCCTCCCACTGCTCTTTGTGCCGTTTGTAGCCATCGCCGTCTACGCCTACCATACCGGCGCCGGCGAGTCGAGTGGGATCCGCAAGTCGCTGACGACGATCCCGCCCGTGAGCGAGATCAACTGGTCGGTCTTCCTCTCCACCATCCTCTGGGCCGCCGACGGCTACGACTCGTCGGGCTCGGCCGCAGGCGAGATTGTGGGCGGGAAGCGAGCCTTTCTCCTCGGCGTCATCGGCTCCATCCCGATCACCCTCGTCAACTACGCCATCCCGATCATGCTCTCGTACTCGATCGCGCCGAGCCTGGCGACGTGGAACCAGGGAGGGTTTGTCAACGTCGGCTACGCCGTCTCGCGTGGCTGCGGCGTGGTCATGGTCGTCACCTCGCTCGCCTCAGTCTTTGGCCAGCTCAACTCGGCGCTCGTGCCCAATGCTCGAGTGGTGTGGGCGACGGCGCTGGCCGATGATCCGCGGCACCGGCTCCTCCCGCGCCTGCTCTCGTACTCGTACCGCTCGCGATCAGGCGTCGTCCGCCCGCTAGTCGCCATCATGGCCACTGCCCTCGCCGCCCTCGTCGTCGCCCTCGCGCCCTTCCAGATCGTCGTCGAGTCGTACCTCTACTTTCGGCTCGTCAATCTCGGCTTTGAGTACGCGTCGCTCATCGCGCTGCGGATCAACGAGCCGGAGACGCCGCGCGAGATGCGCATTCCCGGCGGCCTCCTCGTCTGCTTTGTCTTCTGCCTCCCACTCCTTGGCGTCGCCGGTATCCTCCTCGCCACCTCGACCACCGAGGCCATGGCCGTCGGCATCGGCGCCCAGTTTGTCTTTGCCGGAGCGTACGCTGTCAGATGGCACCAAGCCCGTGCCATGCGCTCGGCTGCCGAAGCCCGCCCGCTGTTGGGCAAGTGAAGCCATCGTGTGTGCGGCGCGATGTATGTGTGATGTCTGCGCGAACAGAGAGATAGAGAGAGAGAGTGTGTGTGTGTGTGTGTACTGGGATGGAGAGGGTGTAGCGCCGAGCGGCTTAGAGAAGGGTGCACTTCTTCTTGGCCTTCTTGGGCGCGGCCGGCGAGAGAACAGCGCGGATAGCCTCGTCAAAGACGTTCTTGAGGCCCTTCTGGGTGAGGGCCGAGCACTCGAGGTACTTGACGGCCGAGATCTCCTTGGCCATCTGCAGTCCCTGCTGGTAGGTGATGGGCGAGAGCTGCTTCTCGCGGAGGCGCTCGAGCGTCTCCTTGTCCTCGCGCAGATCGACCTTGGTGCCGACAAGGATGACCGGCGCCGACGGGCAGTGGTGCGAGATCTCCGGGTACCACTTGGCGCGGACGTTCTCGAACGAAGCCGGCGAGATGAGCGAGAAGCAGATGAGGAAGACGTCCGTCTGCGGGTACGACAGCGGACGCAGGCGGTCGTAATCCTCCTGACCGGCGGTATCCCACAGGCCGAGGTTGATCGGCTTGCCATCGACCATCACGTTAGCCGAGTAGTTGTCGAACACCGTGGGGATGCTGTTGTGCGAAAAGGGGCGAGGGCGAGGAGGAGGAGGAGGAGGAGGTGAGTGGTGATCGTGATGAGGGATCGTGGTGATCGTGATGAGGGATCGTGGTGAGGGATGATGAGGGATCGTGGTGAGGGATCGTGGTGATCGTGATGAGGGATCGTGGTGAGGGATCGTGGTGATCGTGATGATGGATCGTGGTGATCGTGATGATGGATCGTGGTGACCACGACGTGATCGTGATGATGGATCGTGGTGACCACGACGACGCCTACGAGCGACCCGCGACCGACCGACGACCGACGAGCGACCGACGAGCGACCGACGAGCGACCGACGAGCGACCGACGAGCGACCGACGAACGAGCGACGAACAAGGGCAACGATCAATTAATGGAAGAAAATGGATCAATAATAAACGTACTACTCACCTGGGAAGGCATTGGTGGTGTACGAGATGAGGAGGCACGTCTTACCGACGGCTCCGTCACCGACCACAACACACTTGATAGCCTGCATTGGTACTTGAGAATGTGTATGTATGAAGAGAGAGTAGAAAAGAAATGTGAGAGCGTCGACTTTGAGTAGCAACGGTCTCGGTCAAGCTCGAGTCGGTCTGTCGGTCCGTCCGTCCGTCGGTTGAGTCGGTCGGTTGGTTGACTGACGGGTTTGGGGGGAGCGAATGGTTATGGCGGAATGGGGGGGATGAACGATTATTTGTTGTTGCTTTTGTTCATTCCGGCCACTCTCCCCATTTGGGCGGAGTTGGTCGGGAGACCCCGATTGGGCGCAGAGGCGTTTTGCATGGGGTCCGCCGTTGGGAGGACGAGGGAGGATGGCCGTGTGGCCGTAGCGGAGGGTGTGATGCTAGAGAGTGGTACTTCGAGAGTATGTCGTGTATGTACAGAGTGAGTGTGGGGCGATAGTAGGGAGATGGAGGTGAGCGGGAGGCGCGTGGGCGGTGGTAGAGCGCTGCGGGGAAAAGGTGTGCTGAGGGAGAAAAAAGCGCTTGCATCGGGTGGGTGGTAGAAAGGCGGGCGGTGTGTATGGGAGGGATAGATAAGCAAGAGTTCCCGAGTGGTCAAAGGGGCATGTTTCAAGGTCATGTGCGTTTCGCTTCGAGGGTTCGAATCCCTCCTCTTGCACGTTTGCATCCATCACAGCACTGCCGTCGCAGCCATTAGCTTCGATGTTATGGTCATCTTTTTTTGCCGCCTCCGCCACCCTCCCGCCGCCCTCCCCGCTTCCCTATTACACATACCGCCTTAAATATCCATCTGCAGTGACCCTCGTATCTCCACTACTTTTCAAATATGTCTTGCCTGTAAAGTCCCACAATCAGCCCCAAACAACAAAGGTCATCGCGAGGCCCGCCGCTCTCTGCGAGGCTCACCATCGATGCAAAAAAGAAGCACATCGCGCCCAAGGGCACAACGCTGAATCGACGGCAACAGGACTCGAACCTGCACGCCCTCTCGGGCAAACGCTTAGCAAGCGATCGCGGCTACCATTTCGCCATGCCGTCTTGATTGCTGAGTGTACACTGCAACCTGCTGCTTCTTCAACCGCACACACCACATCATCAGCCCACGCACACACGACACGATATCACGCACACACAGCCATGCACACACAGGTACACACACACAGCCATAACCATACACACACACACACATATATACGTGTACACACTTCAGTTCATAATGATCACGCCTCAGCCAACAAAACTCCACAGAACCTCCAGCTCCCCCCCCCCCCC
>NW_013657618.1:27624-32338 GCF_000142905.1 Thecamonas trahens ATCC 50062
CGTCGCCACGCTGCGCCTTGTCCTCGACCGCTTTGTCGAGCACGGCCTGAGTGGCCCAAGAAAAGGGGATGGCCGGGTCAAAATTGGTACAAAACCGTCTCGGCACGCCCATGCGGGCATCCGCCGGGACAGTCGCCAGTCGCCCCACGTACTCGTCGGCGACTCTCGGCACCGGCCTGCGCACCTCGCCTGCCGCAGCAACTGGCCATCGCCGCATACCTCCCTGCCGCTCGCTAGCACCTCTCATGACGACCAAGACGAGGGTCATGACACACGCTGCCGCCACCGCCATGGCCAGGACCCGCCTGAGCATGCCGCGTCAGTACAGGGGCTGGGGGTCGAGAGAGCAGGGTGCTCACCTGCGGATACTAAGCAGACGGAGTGGGTGGCCATCGCCATAACCATCGCCTTCGCCAATGATCGTTCAATGGGTGGCCCATTCAATTGATCGTCCGCCATCCATGGCAATCGCCCATGCTGATCGGCAATCGCCCATGCTAACCGTCCGCCATCCATGGCAATCGCCCATGCTAACCGTCCGCCATCCATGGCAATCGCCCATGCTAACCGTCCGCCATCCATGGCAATCGTCCATGCTAACCGTCCGCCATCCATGGCAATCGCCCATGCTAACCGTCCGCCATCCATGGCAATCGCCCATGCTAACCGTCCGCCATCCATGGCAATCGCCCATGCTAACCGTCCGCCATCCATGGCAATCGCCCATGCTAACCGTCCGCCATCCATGGCAATCGCCCATGCTAACCGTCCGCCATCCATGGCAATCGCCCATGCTAACCGTCCGCCATCCATGGCAATCGCCCATGCTAACCGTCCGCCATCCATGGCAATCGCCCATGCTGATCGTCCGCCAGCACCCATACACCTCCCCTTACAGTCGTCCGCTCCTCCGCTCGCCATCGTCCGTCTCCGCCCATTCCTTCCTTCGATCAAACTCTCCGCATCGCCGAACACCTGACATCAACCTCGCCGCAGCCGACCGACATTGCGCACGGTCTCTCACACGAAGCAAGCAGACGACGGGCATGTCACTTGGTACAGAGCTCGCGGCGGCTAATGCACAGCTCCCTGGTGGTTTTTCGGCAGACGTCGAGCTAGCTGCGAGTAGCAATGGCCAAGGTGGTAGCCGGCCGATCTGGACGGGGCGGGGCAAGCCGGCGAGTCGGCGTCCCGGCCGACGTGCGACTCGTCCGCACCGACAAGATGCGCACGACGGCGATGTGGGCAAGACTGCGCAGATGACCTCGACGGAGCACCTCGGCCGGGCGGCGAACGCCTTCCGCATGCTCTCCTCGTCCATGGCCGCTTATCTCTCGCCCGACGACGTCGAGATCATCAACTCGATGGCCGGGGGCGCCGCAGGCATCATGCCTCTGCCTCCGCCGCCGGCGCTGCCTGACATTGCCTCGGGCATGCCGTCTATTGTTATCAGGCGTGAGGCACTAGACGCTGCCGTGGCCGAAGCGGCCGCCAAGGCCGACGCCGCAGAGCGCTCGGTCGAGACCATCGTCGCTGAGATCGATGCTTCTGAGCGCGACCATGCGCTGCGGCTGGAGGCGCTAGTCGCACTCCGAGCCGCTGCCTATGCCGCCATGACCTCTTCTGGCGCCCGATACTCGGCGCGGGTCTGGCCAGCTTCGATCGACACTCTTTTCGGCAACGTCGACGCTCTGGCTGCCGCCTCGTCCGACCTTGTCGCCGCCCTCGACGCCGCACGTTCGCATTCACCCGCGGCTCGCCTCGAGGCCATCTGTGCCGCTCTGGCGGCCGCCGCCGCGCCCATTGCCCGCGCCTACGGCGAGTACCTTGTCGATGCCCACGCTCGAATCAAGCTTCTCCGTCTTCTCTCGGCGTCCGAAGCCAACGATCCCACCCTCCGCGACGGCCTGGCCGCGCTGGTCTCCGCCGGCCGCGCCGACGACGCCTGGGCCGCAAGCGGCCGCTTTGCTCCGCTTGCCAGCCTTCCGCTCGAGGCCCTCATCTCAAGCGTAGCGCAGCGGCCCGGAAAGTACAACGTACTGATGACGACCGTACTGGCCACGCTCGACGCCGTCGAGCCCGAGACCAAGGCCAAGCTTGATCTGCGGTCGATGAACATCCGCGCCGCGGCCTCGGCTGCCGGCGAACTTGCTGCGAGCACTCAGGCCGAGCCGCCTGAGATCAGCTCGGGCATCCAGGCGAATGACCCGGGTGGGCTCTCGGTTGCCATGCTCGATGCCGCGCGGCTCTTCCGGGTCTACGCCGCCGACATGAAGTCCCTCCGCAAGGCTGCGGAGAAGCACTCCAAGTGGCGGCTCGTCGGCCGCGGCAAGGCCTCGCGCTCCGCCGCTGCCCTCAACGCCATCTACGGCTCGGCAGAGACCGCGCGGCGACTGACCTCACTCGTCATCGCCCGTCTCGCCGCCGCGTCGCTCAACCCGGGCGCGTACAATGTTCTCCAGGTCGACGCCGTGTACGGCGATGCGCCGCTCACATGTGTCCTCTTCTCCACCCACCTCATCTTCACCTTTCCGCTTGCCAATGACGCGGCCCAAGCACTCCCACAAGCCGCGCCAGCCTTTGTCTTTGACCTTGCCGACCCGTCGTTTGCCATCACGCCCGTTGATGGCCACGCCGACCGCCTCGCCGTCTCGGACTCGGCGCTCGGCGCCTTTACGCTCTTCTTCCCCGCCCCGCGCGACGCATCCATCCTTCACGCCCGCTGCCTCGCGTTTCATCTCTTTGAGCTGCAACTCGCCGCCGTCCGCGCATCCCGTGCAGTCGCCGCCTCCATCGCAGCCCTCCCTCCCGGCCCGGCCGCCGATGCGGTCGAGGCTAACATCGCCCGCGCCACCCTCGGCCTCACCGCCTTTGCCGACGACACCGAGGCCGAAGACTTTGCCGACGCCATCACCATCGCTCTCGGCCACTCGGCCCCCCTCACATTGCCCTCTCTCCTTGTTTGCCCTGACTGTGGCATCGAGGCCAAGTTCTGTCCCGCCTGCGGCGCTGCCCGGCCCAGCCGCTCTCCCATGCCATGATCGGTCGGCGCAAGCGATGCTCTGCTCTTCTTTAGCCTCAGAAAAACGCCTTGCCCAGCCCACGGTACGAAGGAACAGCCACGAGATCGGCGCCAAACTCGGCGAGGTAGACCACGCTGAACCGCTCCATGATCTCACCCGACTTGGCTGGCCGTACCCAGACCATGTCGCCGATGCGAAGCGAGACGCCAGCTGGCAGCGCGATCGGCGTCTGCACCTCGCCCCAACCCTCGGCGGGAGTCACAGCCGCGCCTGGCGGGAGGCCCACAAGCACTGGCGCCTTGTCCTCTCCGATGGCGCCCGAAGCCACAAATCCACCCGACTGAACCACCACGTGCCGCTCGTCCGGCGTCCGGGTCACCCGCAGCGCGATGGCGACCGCCGGCGAGCACAGCCGCGCGGCATAGCCGTCAAACAAATGGCCGCAGAGCAGGCCCGAGCCCATGGTCACCTCGGTTGCGGCGAGATCGGCCACAGCAGAGCAGAACGAGCCCGTCCCGCCGGTGTTAAAGATGAGCGGAATGCCCGATGCGCTCATCCGCGGGCGGACTGCCAGGAGCTCGCCGAGTTCAGCCCTTGCACTAGCGAGCTTCCACCTCGCCACGGCCTGCATGCCAGCGACGAGCATGTTGTACGCCCGCGATGCAAACGGCGATGCGTCCGGCACGCCCGCCACGTGCGCCTCGTACGCCATCAGGCCGGTAAACTCGAGGCCGCGAGCGGCGTCGATGGCGGCCACCACTCGGGCGACGTCAGCCACCGACCGCAGCGGCGACCTACGGACGCCGACATGGAGCCAGGCTGCGGCTTCGAGCGGACGCAGGGCAACGTCGACGTCGACAACCACGGGCACAACAAGCTTGGGGCCTTCTCCGGCTGCTCGGCCTCGTACGCGTCGAGCCAGTCGGACATGGCCGTCACGTGCGCCAGCGAGTCGACCATGAGCCGGACGATCCTGCCGGCGCCGACGAGACGGACAACGTGCCGCATGTCAGACACAAGGGAGATCGGGTACGCCACAAGCACGTCATTCACGCCGAGATCGGCCAGGCGAGAGGCGACTGGCGAGTCGAGGAGAAGCCACGCAGCCTCACTGGCAGAGAAGCACATCAGCGAGGTGAACGCGGTCGGCGCGAGCTCGATGGCCCGCGCAATGAGGCCCGGGACCCGGAGAGACTTGGTAGCGAGGCGAATGGTCTTGTTCCCGCGACTTGCCGCCGACGCGTACGATGCCACGTTGGCATCAAAGGCCGTGACGTCCACAACTGCCGCAGGCGTCGTCGCGCCCATCGACTCGAGCGCCGCTCCCGCCGCATCAATCGCTCTGGGCGCCGCAGCTCCTCTGCCTCGACTGCTCCTTGCCGCTGCCCAGCTCCACGCCACCATCAGCACCACTGCTGCTCCGCCGAGAGCCAGCCACCGCGTCGAGAGCAGATCAACGCCGTCCATCCATTCTCCCACCGCCAGCACCTCGCCCAAGAGCGCCTCCATCGCCGATGAAAAATGCAATTACTATCGTCGAGAGAAGTGATGCGCCGACCGGTTCCTCGCCACGTGCCCCCCTTTCCCAACCCATCCCGTCTGGGGAAGCAGCAGCCATCTCTTCACCCCCCACCCCCCCACCCCATCGCTACCCCACCCATCACTCGCACTGCCTCTGCCCACTGCCCCCC
>NW_013657618.1:32438-42190 GCF_000142905.1 Thecamonas trahens ATCC 50062
ACCCCTCCCCCGACCCCCCCCCCCCCACCACACACACACACACCTCACTCCTAAAATATTTCATCCCCTCCTCTGCCGCACCACAATTTTTTCACCTTCCAATATCCCGTCCAGTCGTGTGACCTTCCCGCCACTCGCGTCAGACACACCGGCTCGGCTGCCCGCGGGCATAGCGCAGCAGACTCAACTCGACGACGACTTTCCTCGACGACGATGAAGACAATGACTCCTCTGCTTGCGCTTGCGCTTGCGCTTGCTGCAGTGTGCGTGGGCATGGCTACGGCTGCTCCGCCGAGCCTCCTCACCGCTGAGCATGGCTACACCTTTGCCGCTTACCTCGACGACTTTCCTTCGGTGACTCAGATGTGGTCGGATGTCACGGTGGACCGGGAATCTATTTTCGCGCGCCGCCTCGCTGTCATCAACGCTCATAACGCCCGCTACCTCGCTGGCCACGCCTCGTGGTACATGGGCGTCAACCTCCACACCGCCCTCACCGATTCGGAGCGTGCTTCCCTTCGCGGCCTCCGCCCGGAGCGCAACGCTCACGCCGGCAAGCACGCCACGCCCTACGTCCCGCGCTCGGCCTCGCTCGCCGACCTCCCCTCTCATATCGACTGGCGCGACCACTCGCCGTCCATCACCACCGCCGTCAAGAACCAGGGCCAGGTAAGCCCTTCCCTCTCCCCCCTCCCTCTCCCCTCTTCCCTCTCCCCGCACCCCCCCACGCCCGCCCTCGACCCTTACTCACTCTACTCCAAAAAATATTTTCTCCTTTCCCCAGTGCGGCTCCTGCTGGTCCTTCGCTACCGCCGAGACCCTCGAGTCCCACTACGCGCTCGCCACCGGCAAGCTGCAGGCCCTCTCGCAGCAGCAGGTCCTCGAGACGCCGAACCCGCAGCAGTGCGGCGGAACCGGCGGCTGCGGTGGCGGCACGGCCCAGCTCGCCTATGACTTTATGGTCGACGCCTGGAACGGCACCCTCGGCTCCGAGTGGACCTACCCTTACCGCTCGTTCTTTGGCCAGAACTTCCCGCCGGTCTCCAACTCTTCCGCCATGAAGGCCCCTGCCGCCGCCATTACCGGCTACATGCAGCTGCCTAACAACGACGCGCACGCCCTCATGGACGCCCTCGTCAACGCCGGCCCCATCGCCGTCTCCGTCGACGCCTCCGTCTGGCACGACTACGCCGGTGGCGTCTTCAACTCGTGCAACCAGACGAACCCAGACATTGACCATGCTGTTGTCCTCATGGGTGCAGGCAACGACCCCAAGTACGGTCCCTACTGGCTCATCCGCAACTCCTGGTCGCCCTCCTTTGGCGAGAACGGCTACATCCGCATCGCCCGCCCGGCCACCCCGTCCTGCGGCCTCGACATCAACCCGGCCGACGGCTTTGGCTGCAAGGGTGGCCCCAAGTCCATCGAGGTCTGCGGCACCTGCGGCATCCTCTCCGACTCGTGCTACCCCATCCCCAAGATCTAGTTCGACATCTCCTTCAATGAACTGCGCGTCCTAGCCATACAATTACGAGCTACTACTGCTCGATGAGCTCGTCCCCGGGCCAGAACTCGAGCTAGAGCTGCTGCTCTCAACCGTCGACACGTATGACGACGACGACGAGCCAGCCGCTCCGCCTGCGCCACTACCAGCAACGCCGCCTGCAACGCCGTCGACTGACCCCATCACAGAGCCTCCCAGCGACGGCATCACACCGCCCAACATGCCCTGCGACATCAGCGCGTCCATGTCAATCTCCGGCGGCAGCGTTCGTAGCGCCTTCACAGACGCGCTGTCCGAGTCGTCGTCCACACGCACCAGCGGAGACACAAACTCAAACGCGCCCATGCCCGACACAAGCTGCCCGCCACCTCCAGCCAACGAGTCAAACGCCCGCGAGTCGAGCGAGCCATTTGGCGTTGCTTCGACAGTGCTCACAGACGGAGACGCCACCGTCAGCGGTGCCTTGCTCAGCGGCGGCGGAGTCCCAAGCGACTCCAGTTCGATGCCGCCCGCACAGCTTCCGTACATCAGCGAGTCAAACGCGGGATTGAACGCCGGGTTCCACGCACGCTCCGCAAACCGCGTTCCGCCAGGCTTGCTACTAGGCTCGGTATTCGCCGACACCGGGTTCATCACCACGTTGCCAATCGCCACACCATCGCCACCCATCATCGCCTCGTCAAACGTCGATCCGAGCGACATCTCTTCGGCCACAAACCCGCCGGCCTCCACTTCGGCCTCAAACAGCTTCTCAGTCTCCTTGTCGCGCCGGTAGATGAGCACAAGGTCGATGATGTTGCCCACTACGATCGCGAGCACGTTGATACAGATCGCACCTGCGGCTACCCCGTTCCGCAGCTCGGCCTCTGCAAACGTCCCTGCCCACAGAATGCACAGGCACGACGCGAGACACACGAGCGCGAGGTGGTTGTGGAACATTGTGTCGTACGGCAGGAACCGCACCAGCTGGCACATAGACACCACAAGCGCAAACAGCGCCACGTTCGCCTTGGTCATCGGCGCACGGAAAAACGTCATCGCCATCACCACGCTCACCTTGCGCGCCATAATCCACACCTCGAACCGGTAGTTGGCCGGCGAGAACCGCCCCACAAGGAACGCGTACCGCAGACTGAACAGCACAGGATCCGCCACGCTCCGCACCCGCGTCAGCAGGTAGAACACAAGCGACGGCAGCCCCAGGCAGTACACCACGCAGAACACAACCGCAACTCCAAAGTAGTTCCAGTACCACGTCCCGTAGCAGCTCTTCGCCGGTGCAGCCTCGAGCACCCACCGCCCGTCCTTGTCGCGCCGGCACTGCAGGTAGCTCATCGCCATCGCCGCAAGCGGCAGGTACAGCAGCACCATCAGCTGCAGGTACGCACGCCGGCACGCGTCGCGCAGCGCTCCGCCCGTAATCAGCACCACATGCCCCAGCCGCGGCGCAAGGTGGTGCTTGTTCACCATCACGCTGCAATACACAATCGCAAACGGTACAACAAACAGCAGCGGTAGACTCACCGTCATCCACCACTTGAGCAGCCACACATCGTCCGTCACCGTCGCACACTCGGGCGAGCTCAGGTCAAAGTTGAGGTTGAAGAACGAGACCACGTTGAAAAACTGCGACGCAAAGTTCGACCACGGCAGCTCAAACTGCCCGTACATCGCGCTGATCTGCAGCGAGTTGAACCCGATCATCACAGCCGCAAACCGGTAGCTCAGCTCCTCCTTGGCGTTGAGCCACACGAGCAGGCCCACAAAGCACACCGCGAGCACAAACACCACCGCGAAAATAGGCAGCGTCCGGTTGTCACACTTGTAGCACGATCCGCTCAGCGCATAGTACCCGCGATCGCACGCTCCGCACAGCTGTCCGGTGTACCCCTCCGTGCACCGGAACGGGAACCCGCCCTTGCACGCCCCGGCGTTCGGGCACTCCAGGAACACCCCAGGATCCTCCGTCGGAAAAAACCCAGGCCGTGCCACAGGCAACGACTGCCCGCCGTCGCACTTGGCCCCCTCCGGACACGCCTCGCACCCCACATTGATCTGTCCCGTCGCCGTCCAGAACCCGGGAATGCACGAGCAGTTGAGTCCGAGTCCAGGCTCGGGCACAAACCCGGGAATGACCTGCGCGTTCTCCGGGCACGCCAGACACTCGGTCGCCCCTTGCCCAGTCAGCACCGTCGACGCCGGGCAGATCTTGCACGGCTCGAGCGACGTCGCATTCGAGAACGTGCCCTCGGCGCACAGCGTGCACTCGAGCACAGTCGAGCCCGGCCTGATAATCGCTCCAGACCCCGGCAGGCACGCCTGCACAACCACAGAGTCGCGCACAATCGCATCCGGCACAAGCTCCAGTGGAATCGCAGACTGCGCAACCGCAATCTGCACCGCAATCGGCACTCCCACCTCGGCCCCGCTCCGCGCTGCAATCCCTACTCCGCCAAACGACAGCTCGGCATCGGTCATCAGCTGCTGCCGCCCAGAGCCCACAAACGCAAACTCGGCCTCCTTTGCCCCGTCCTCAAACTCCATCGAGAGCATCAGCTGCGGGTCAACAACCACTTGTCCGAGCGCGTCCCGACCAGTCACCACTCCGTACCCGCTCCCAAACGGCGCTCCCGACGACACAAGCTCCGGCAGACCCGCCATCCACTGCAGCGACACCACAGGCATCGCCGCCATCGCCCCGTATCCGACCACGCTCTGCACCTTGTCCAGGCTCTGGTTGAACGCCCCAAGCATCCCGCTCGACGCGCTCGCCCACGGCAGCCCGCGCAGCTCCGCAGGCGACTCGGCCAGACAGCACGGATCGCCCGCCATCCCACACAGCCCGCCCTCAGGCAGGCAGCTGAAGAACAGTCCAGAGCCCACGTCGTTGCCGTTCGGCTTGGCGGACACGTCAAACTCAAACCCGCTTCCCGTCCCCTCCACGCTCACCCGCGACCCACACCCAAAGCCCACGCTCCCGTGCACCGCAGAGTTCCGCATCAGCACGCTCGAGCGCACAAACACCCCGCCGCGCTCCGCGCAGCTGTACAGACTTCCTTCGCCAAGCGTAACTTCGTCCTCAATCAGCAGCGCCTCCAGCGACGCCGACGATGCCTCGATCGCCTGGCCGTTCTTCGTCGCCGTCCCGGCAAGGTAGTCGACCCCGGACGTCGCTCCGCCCACCCCGCCAAACGCCGCCTCGTTGTCGCGGACAACGCAGCCATCGACAACCATCCGCCCGCCGCCGATCGCGCTCACCGCTCCGCCGATCCGCCGCGCCCGGTTCTCCGCCAGCGTGCTGCCTGTCAGCTGGCCGTCCGCCCCACGCCCACTTCCGGCCACGCCTCCGCCGTGCACGTCAGCAGCGTTCGAGCTCACAACTGCGCCGCTCGCCACCACCGCCGCCGCGCTCGCGCCAAACGGCTCGCTCGCTCAGCCTCGGCCGCGATCCCGCCGCCGCTTCCGCTCGCAGAGTTCGCCGTCACAATCGCCTCGCTTCCGAGCACAATCCGCGTCTCGCCGTTCTCCAGCGACACCGCGTGCAGCCCACCGCCGCTCCCGCCGAGCGCCGTGTTGTCCGACACCACAGACTCGTTCCCGCCGCCCAGCGTCCCAAACTCGGCCGAAATTCGGCCCTCGCCGGACGCCCGCAGGAACAGCCCGCCGCCGTTCTCAAGCGCCACGTTGCGCGAAATCGTGCTCCGCTGCACGCTCACGTTAAAGCTGCCCGCAAGCGCAATCACAGCTCCGCCGCCGCCGCGCCGCGGATACGCAATCGCCGCAGACCGGCCCACAGCCTCGTTGTCCTCCACCACAGACTCTACAATCTCCAGGAACGACGTCCCGTCTGCAGACTCGAGGAACAGGCACCCGCCAGACACAAGCGCATGGTTGTTCACGCACCGCACCCGCTCAAACACAACGCTCACGTCGCGCCCCACCGCCGCAATCGCTCCGCCAGAATGCTCCGCAGTGTTCGACACGAACGCGCTGTCGCGTGCCACCAGTGACCCGCCGTCGCGAAGCAGCACCGCTCCGCCAAACCCAATCACAGGCGACGCCACAGACAGCTGGTTCGCCGTCACCGCTGTCGAGTTGGTCACAGTCACAGACACAAGCTCCAGCCGTCCGCCCACAACTTCGATGCTGCCGCCGCCAAACACAGCCTTGTTCGTCCGCGCTCCGAGCACAATCATGTTCTCCATTTTCAGCACCGTCGTGCTCCCTTCCACACGGAACAGCAGCGCACCGTCGTCGTCGCTCCGCTCGCCGGCCGTGCAGTCAAGCACCGCGCCTGGGCCCTCGCCTAGAAGTCGCACAGACTTGGCCACCGTGTACGGCACATCGCGCCAGCATCCGGTGTACCGCCCGGCCGGAAGCAGGACCGTGTCGCCGTTGCACTGCCCGACCCATCGCGTCACCGACGCCGCCACACACGTCATCGTGTACCCGCATCGCTCAACCTCGACCCGGAACGTCGTAGGCGGCCGCGGCGTCTGCCACACCGAGTTTGTCCCCGAGTACACCGCCCGCTCGCTCGAGGTGGTCAGAGACGGCGATCCAGTCCGGGAAGCCATCGGCATCAATGTCGGCAACGTAAAGCTCGCGTGCCTGACCACGCAGCCGATAGTTCGCATTGTCGGTCCAACGCGTCGCAGATGCAAGCCGCGGCTCGCCCTCATCTGGCGAGTCGTTAAACGCGCTTGCGGGCAGACGCGGTGTCTGGTTGAGCAAGACACCGGTCCTGTCGAGCGCACTGGACAGCACAATGTCGATGTGGCCATCCATGTCCAAATCGGCAGACTCAAGGGACAGTCCGTGACTTGGGCCATCAGTGTCAAGTGGGGTAAAGACTCCCCATGCCACCGTCGAACTAACACGGTGGGTTGGGCCCCAGACTGGATGAGTGGCATTACCAATGTTGATCTCGTACATGACCGAACTCGTCGTGGCCTCGTCGATTGAAAAGACAAAATCCACGAGGCCATCGCCGGTTAGGTCGACCATCTCGACGTCGTATATCTTCCACGTCCCCGGTGTGTCCGCAATGCGCTCCAGCGGCTTGACACTCCATGGTGCGTCATTTGTCGGTCCAAGCGACTCGAACCAGACCACAAAGCCGCTGGTGTAGCACGCCATAAACATGTCCATCATGCCGTCAGCCGTCACATCCACCAGCGCCAGGCGGTAGCCCCAGCTGCACTGAGTCGTCGACCAGCTCACAAGCTCGACCGGCTCTTCAAACCGCTTCGGCAGAGTAGGATTGCCACGGAGGATCGCGAGGTTTCCCGAGTCACGCCCGAGGACAACCAAATCGATAAACTCGTCACCGTCAAGCAGCATTGCCACCATGTCTTCGGGGTGCTCCACCACATCGGTCGTGTTGATCACCTGCACAGCCGTCGCCGCGTCAAAGAACGGGAACACGCCCAAGTTGGGCATCCACCCGATCACATCTCCGCTAGCCATGAGAAACAGCAGGTCCACAAGCCCGTCCATGTCCACGTCAGCAGCCACCAGCCGGTGAATACGGCCGACAAAGTCGACTTCGCCGCGCCCGGTAAAGTCAGGCACATTGGTATGGACGTGAAGCTTGCCCAAGACCGAATCGTCGCTGCGGTAGTACACCAAGTCCAGACGCGAGTCGCGGTTAAAGTCGGCAACACATCCGGTGGGGATGCCATAACTCGCCGACGTCACCTGGAATGCGCCCTTGGTCGCTGCCGGGTACCCGAGGTTCGGCTGCCACTTAAAACCATCGATGGTGGCAAAGACAACGTCGACAAAGCTGTCGCTGTCGTAGTCGGTCAGAACCAGGCCGCGGGCTCCATTGACAACAGACGGCATGCGCACATGATCCTTGACCCGCACTCGCGCGCTAGAGTTGCCCGGCAAGCCCATCATCACCACTGGCTCGCTCGAGCTCACCAGCCCGACAATGTCGAGGTGGGTGTCCTCGCCCGGATTGAGCGACGCCACCGCGAGGTCAAGCACGTACTGGGACCGCGAGGTCTGGATCTCGCCCAAGAACAGCCGCTGACCGCTAGTAGCCAACTCTCGAAGCGCCCCGCCGCCGCTCAGCAGCGCATACAGATTCCATCGCTCCGCCACAACAAGGTCCAGGCTTCCGTCAAGGTCCATGTCCACCACCACAACCGCCGCAAGCAAGTCCATGTCGTCGGCAATCATGGTGGTGTTGACACTCGGACTGCCGCTCGCCCAGTCGTCGACCTCGTACAGCGTGACGTATCCGTAGCTGTTCGAGCCAAACGACGACAACGACCGCCAGCCGACCACCACCTCGCGGGCGTTCCCATCGCCGTCGGCGTCATTCACAATCAACTCCACCGCCACCTCGCGCGAGTTCTTGGACTCGCCAAGCGTAACCGCAGCTGAAAATGCCAGCGGCGAGCCCGCGATCCCGCCGTACGCGTTAGAGAGGTACTCGACCGTCGACCGGCTGAACGACGAGTATGTTGCGTACACAAAGTCGTAGTCGCCGTCACCGTCATAGTCGTCAACATTCATCTCGATCACTTCATCCAAGACAAACCCGAGCGTCTGCTGCCCACCATTGAAAGCAAGCTTGCCAGCGCCACCGGCACTCGTCCCGGGCCCGGCCGCAAGGTAAATAGCAAGATCAAAAAGGTGCATGTTGGCGTGAATGCCAAGGTAGTCAGGCGCACCATCACCGTTGAAATCCGCCACCAGCGGACCCCCAAAACCCTTGACGCCGCCAAGGAGAGGGATCGGCCGGTTGTCGTCAAACACGCTTGCGACATCGGGGTACATGTTGCGGTAGTAGAAGAGAGTGCCGCCCTCGGTCGAGCCGGTGAGCGACAGTGAGAAGCCGACCAAGTCCAACATCCCGTCGCCATCCATATCCACCAGATTCCACCCGGACGGAAAGATGGCCATCCCTGAGAACGAGATCAGCGCGTCATAGGTGTCGTCGTCGCTATTGTACAGCGCCATAAACATGTTCGATCCGTAGCGCTTGCCCACTACATCGAGGTATGTGTCGTTGTTGACATCTGCTAATTCAACTGAATACAACCCATCCAAACGCAGCGTATCCTCCATGCTGTAGCCGCCCGCCCCGTCGCCGCGTAGAATGATGAGCACGTCGTCAGTGTAAGACGACGCCACCACATCGAGGTCGCCGTCGTTGTCGATGTCACCAACGTCGAAACCTCGCGCGTCGTTGCGGTCCATGATCGTCATCGTCGAGCCAAACACAAAGTCAGCGCCCGGTCCGGCCACGTTGAGGTACGCAAAGAGCTTGCCCTCAACATTTGCATTGCGAACAACGTCAATGTCCCCATCACCATCGACATCAAAGAGCTTGAGAGAATGGCAGTTCTCCCAGTCGGGCGTGAGCGTCACCACCGTCGATGAAAACACGCCCGGACCGATGGTGTGCACGATGTGGGTGGTGTCCTGGTACGTGTGCCACGCCACGTCCGGGAAGTTGTCGCCGTTGACATCGCCGAGCGCGAGGAGAGCAACGTACGAGCCGACCGAGAACGAAAAGATGGTCGTGCCCGGTGAGTCAAAGGTACCGTTACCGTGGTTCGCGAACCACCGCGGCGAGCGATGGTACCTTGTCTCGTCAGTGTGGGACGTCCGCGACCACCACACCAGATCAATGTCGCCATCGTTGTCCATGTCGGCAAAGTCAAACTGCTGCTGCACGCCCCTCACCGTGCTATACCCGCTGGCCATGGTGATAGCATCGGTGTACTTTGGCCAACGGGTCGTCATACTTCCCACCATGGCCTTCAGCCCCACATCCTCGGCCGTGACAAACTCGGGTACTCCATCGCCGTTCAAGTCTCCAGCCCACGCGTCGTACACCCCCGACGAAGACAGCGCTGCTTGCGAGCCTCCAGACACATACACCGGCGTTGCCCACGTATCCGCCTGCATGCCCGCCGGGCCCATCTCCGCCGCTATGCATCCGCTCAGCTTCATGCCCTCATCCGCCGGCTCAAACTGGGCCACGCCGTCCACTGGCACGCCAGCCGTCGAGGGATACTGGCGAGTAAACGGCGATGACGACGGGAGGAAAGTCATGCCGTACCGCGAGTGCGCCGCCACATCCCGCCGCCCATCGCAGTCGATGTCCACCGCCGTCTCGAAAAGTCGCTGGCTGGTGAAAAGCGTCGAGCCCAGAATGACCACTTCGGAAGTTCCATACACCGCGGCATCGGTTGCCGGCTGTCGATGTCATGGCCGAGGGGGGGGA
>NW_013657618.1:42290-82331 GCF_000142905.1 Thecamonas trahens ATCC 50062
GGGGGGGGGAAAGCGACACAGGTGGTGGCAACATTGCAACGACATGGGGACGGCGCCAAAAAAAAAGGATAATTGATGAAATGACCATGGGTAATGCATGGGTCATTCACGTGGCTGGCGCCATTGTTGGGTGAACGGCCAATGTTGGTGGGGGAGGGGGAAGAAGGGGAAGGAAGGGAGAGGGGGAGGGGGGGGATAGAGCACAGCAGAGAGGCCAGAACAAGAGAGAGTGGTGCACGTACGCATGGCTGTCCATGGGTAGAGGTGGTGGTGAAGGAAAAAAGCGCTAGCAGAAGCAGCATGTTCATCACTGCCTTGCCCCCCATCATTCTCTCGCTGCCGTAGTTGTAGTGGATCAGCGAGTCAAGAATGCGGCGAATGAATGATCTGCGGGCGGACATTGCGGCACAACGACCAATGGCCAATGATCAGGGTGTGAAATGGTTGAGTGCAAACAAATTTTTACGATGTGGTAACAGCGCAAGCATTCACACAGCATTCACGTGCGGCCATGGCAGGCACCTGGGCTGGTCATCCCCCCCAAGCGGAGAGCCGCACGCACATGCACATCCGCACACACAAACACACGCACGCAAACAGACACGCACACATCAAAGAGCCAACGGCTGGGTGAGCCTGTGCCAACGTGGCTCACATGCACTTGTTGGCGGCGGAGAGTGGTCGACGCCAGCTGGTCAACGCCAGCTAGCTCGAGGTCACCACCGGATGGGCGTTGTTGGCGGCGGGCGAGCCCCAGTCCTGGCCCCACTCGGACCATGAGCCATCGTAGACTCGGACCGACGGTGCCGGGAGGCCGGCCTCGCGGGCGACTTGCGCGGCAAGGGCGAGGACGCACGCAGTCACGCCCGAGCCGCACGAGGCGATGACGGGCGCGCCGCCGCGATCGCCGACCGCAGCCGCAATGGTCTCAGCGAGCACCTCGGGCGAGCGGAGCCGGGTCGTTCCGGCTACGCCCGGCTCGAGGAGCTTGGCGTACGGCAGCGAGACGGCATGTGGCATGTGGCCCGAACGCATGCCGGGGCGCGGCTCGGGCGTAGTGCCGTCGAACCGGCCGGCGGCCCGGACGTCGACCACAACCGGGTCGTCGGGCCGGGCGCGGCGGCAGTAGCAAGCTCCTCCACCTCGCTCAGCGGCGCGATCCACGTCGGATCGAGCTCAAACTCGCAGTACGGCGCAAACGCGTTGACAGCCGTCGCGTTGGACGTCAGCCGCAACATGTACGCCTCAGCGTCGAGCGGATGATCGTCGCGGAGCGGCGGCTCGAGCGCGTCGACCGACTCGGCGAGGACCGAGACGTTGCGGATGCCAAAGGCGCGGAGCATCCACCAAACCCGCGGCGAGTGGACGCAGCCTTCCGAGTCGTAGACCACAATGTGCGAGCCGGGCGCGTTGTACGGGGTGAGACCAAACTTGGCCAGAGCTGTGGTCACCACCTCCTGGGTCGGCATCGAGTGCGGCAAGCCGGCCGACGAGTCGGCCACGGCATCAATGTCGACAAAGTACGTGCCATCGACGGCGCCTTGCGCGCCAGCGGCATTGGCCATGGCATCTCGCGCATCGGTCGGCTCCGACTTTGGCGCCCTCACCCGCCGCCGCATAAAATCCGCCCATCCCGATTCGCCCGCACCTGGCGAGAGGTACCACGATGCGTCGAGGAGCAGCGGCGGAGTCTCGAGCGCTAGCACTTGCTCCGCCGTCACCAGCGAGGCCAACGGGGCCACGGCCTGAGTCGCCTCCACCTCATGCCCGTCGAGCACATGCACCCTACGCCCGCCACACACTCCGCCCCACACGCCCCGTCCCCGTCCCCGTCCGAGCGCAACACCTCGCCGCAGCATCAGCATCGTCGTCTCTGCCTTGTCGACTACGTCACGTGTCGTCGTCGTCGTCCTCGTCGTCGTCGTCGTCGTCGCCCCACCGCCACCTCTCATCGTCGCTGGGGTGGGGGTGGGGGTGGGGGGTGGGGGGTGGGTCGTGTACAATATTTTTTGCTGGGACAAGGACAGACTGTGGCCCTTCTCCCTACGCATCCAAACTACTCCCAATTCACACCACCACCACACACACACACACACACACACACACACACACACACACACACACACACACACAGACGCCGTTACCGTGCCCGCGCCCAGACCGATCTCTTGCAACGGCCATGACGCCATCACAGCACGCCATCAGTTCTCACGTGAATTTTCGAGCAGAAAAAAAATGTCCAAGAGCAATCCTGAGGAGTTCTCGCGCTCTGTAGATAGACTTGTCTACAGGCAAGCGATGTCTACCCATCTGCTTGTCCATCTCATGCTGGTCGCTGCTTTCGCCGGCATGGCAGCCGCCTCGGTCGCCTGTGGCTCATCGTCGGCGCTAGTCGGCTTCTCGGCCTCGCTCTCCTCGCTCGCCCACGGCACTTCGGGCGTCGTCACCGTTGTCGACGATTGCACGCTGCGCGTCGATCATTTTCATTACGACGGCCTTGCTCCCGGAGCTATCTTTGCCTTGCTCTCACCCTCGGGCTCCCACACTCTGCTCATGGGTGCCCCGATGACCGCTACCACTCGCTTCGCCGACGCCTCGCTCCTTCTCCGCCTCCCGCCTGGCGCCGCCCTTATCGCCGGCGACTCGTTCTCGCTCTGGTGCGCCACGATGGCCATGGACATGGGATCAGTCAAGCTTGTCCCGCCCTGCCAGTCTACCGCATCGCACTACGTCGGCTTCACTGCCTCACTCTCTTCGCTCGGCCACAACGTCGCCGGCATCGTCACCGTCGTCGACGACTGCACTCTCGAGATCGCCGACCTCGATTACGACGGCCTCGCGCCGGCGACATACATCTCGCACGCCGCATCGCCCGCCGGGCCCTACTCCCGCCTTATGTCTGGCCCACTTGTTGTCCCGCCCTCGCGCTTCCTTCGCATCGTCCTCGACACGCCGCTCACCTCGGGCGCCGGCGGCATCGTCTCGGCATGGTGCGAGACCGCCAGCATGGACCTTGGCTCGGTCGCCCTCGGCCCGGCCTGCGCCGCCACTTCCCCCATCGTCGGCTTCTCTGCTTCCATCATCACTGCCATGCACGACGTCGCCGGCATCCTCACCGTCGTCAACGACTGCACCCTCCGCATCGATGACTTTGGCTACGACGGCGCCGCTCCCGTCACAGACATCCGCGGCGGCTCTCATCTTGGCGCCCTACAGGCCAACGGGACCATGCTCTTCCCGCAACTCACACGATCCTACCATCATCACACCCTTGTCTTCCGCCTCCCGTCCTCGACCTCGCTGCTCGACATCGGCGTCGTCTCCGTCTGGTGCTCCACACTGAGCGGCATGTCGCTCGGCCATGTCTTCCTTCGCGACATGTCCGGCTGCGAGCTCCCAGCTGCCTACGAATCGGGCTACGCAGCATCGCTGCCATCGCTCGCCCACTCGGTCGCCGGAACCATCACTCTCATCGACGGCTGCACGCTCGCCATTGACGGCTTTGCCTACGATGGCGCTGCGCCGCACGTCCACGTCTACGCCTTTCCCAACTCGGCCGCCCGTGACGCCGGGCCAGCGCACGGCGTCTCCATCACAGGCACAAGGCTTCACGGCGAGTTTGCCTCCTCGCATCTACAGCTGGTGCTTCCGGCCCCAGCCACCATTGCCTCGCATCCGGTCATCTCCGTCTATTGCGTCGCCATGGCCATGGACATGGGCTCGGCTGAGATGAGGCCAGCGTGCACCGCCGCATCGCCGCTCATTGGCATCCCACTCGCCCTCGCCCACACAGTTCACGCTGTGGCTGGCACCATCACGCTCACTGATGACTGCTCCTACAACGTGACAGGCTTCTCCTACGACGGCGCCGCGCCCACTCCATTCTGGCGTGTCGCCTACTCGCGCGCAGGCCTCGCCGGCGGCCTTCGCGCCTCGCACGCGCAAGCTCTCCCGGCCCGCGACGATGTGCTCCGGATCACCCTTCCCCCGCCGCTCGACTTTGTCACTACACCTATCAACGTCATCTCGCTCTTTTGCGAGACCATGGCGATCGACATGGGCTCGGTCAACCTCGCCGAAGCACGCAGTGCGGCGCTCTGTCCGGCAACTCCGGCCTCTCCCAAGATCGGCGCCGTTGGCGCGCTCTCGCGGCTAGCCCACGGTGTGCGCGGCTCAGTCACTCTCATCGACAACTGTAGAGCCCAGATTACCGGCTTTGCCTACGACGGCGCTGCTCCTGATACTTACATCTACGGCTTTCCGGCCGGTCTCGCCCCTGGCGCGCCAGGCGCGCTCGGCATTCCTCTCACCGGCGAGCTCGGCGAGACCCCGTTTGATGACGATACGCTCGTCGTCTACCTCCCAGACGGCCGGACCTGGGACAACATCGGAACCATCTCGGTCTGGTGCGCGTCGGTAGGCATGGATCTCGGCTCGTGGTCCACCGAGTCCGCTGCCCGCACATGCGCCAGCTCGCTCTCGGTTGTCGGCCTCGAGGTCTCACTCATCAGCCAGGCACCGCACGCCATCTCGGGCACCATCACCATCACCTCGGATTGCACCTTTACCATCTCCGACTTTACCTACGACGGCGCCGCGCCCGACGTCCACATTGCCGTCGCCGCCTCACACGCCGATCTCGTCACAGCCACCAACGTCATCCTCGTCTCGCCCTCCATCGGTGGGCCGTACTCTGGGTCGCAGCAGCTCGGCTTCGTCCTTCCGGGCACCATGACCTTTGCCGACGTTGGCGTCGTCTCGGCCTGGTGCGAGACCGTGGGCATGGACCTCGGATCAGCATCGCTCCCGCCGCCGCCGGCACACTGCGGGCGATCGATGACCTCGCCGCGGGTCGGCTTCATCGCCTCCATCGGCAACAAGGCACACGGCGTCTTTGGTACTGTCGTCATCACCTCGGATTGCACCCTCGAGATCCGCGACTTCTACTACGACGGCGCAGCGCCGGCCACGTACCTGGCCGCATCAGCCACATCGCCGTCGTCCACCAGCTACCTCGCCCCGCAGCAGCTCACCACGGGCTACGCTGGCGCCACACTCAAGATCGCCCTCCCGGCTGCCATAGGCACTGTCGATGTCCTCTCTGCTCTCTCGGTCTGGTGCGCAAGCGGCGCCGGCATGGATCTGGGCTCAGTCGTTGTCGCTGCTGCCTGCCCCGGCCCTCCGCTGTCAGTCCTCGCTCACGCGCGCGGAACGTTGCGGCCAGTCATGCACGACATCGGCGGGAATGTGGAGATCATCTCGGACTGCGCCATTGCCATCACGGGCTTCACGTACGACGGCGGCGCGCCGGCGACGTTCTGGACCGTCGCCAGCAACATCAGCGCGCTGGCCGCCGGCGCGGGCTCGCCACTCCCGGGCATCGCTCCCCTGGCCGACGCCACGCCCGGCCCCATCGATCTCATCCTCCACCTCGGCCCACCTGGGATGTTAGAGACTATCTTTGACGACACAAGCTCGGTTGTGCTCTCTGCGCTCTGTTTGGCCATGCCGCAGCCGATGGACCTCGCCGCCGTCGTCATCCGCCCACCATGCCCCGCCACCCACCCTGCCATCGGCACCTCGGTCACCATCGGACCGGGCGCACACGGCATCCGTGGCCTGCTCACCATCGTTTCGGATTGTGCTCTCCGCATTGATAGCTTTTACTACGACGGCGCTGCACCGGGCGTCTAACTCCACGGCGGCGCTGTCGCCGGATCGCTAGCCCGCCTCTCGCCGCTGCGCTTCGTCGCGCCCTACGCCGGCGCATCGGTTGAGATGAGCCTCGCCGGACAGATGACATGGAGCGAGGGCATTCAGACGCTCTCGCTCTGGTGCGAGACGATGGGCATGGACATGGCCTCGATTCCGCTCCCGCGCCCGCCGTGCTCCGCCACCTCGGCCTACATCGGCGCAACCGGCGAGCTCTCGCGGCTCAACCACGGCGTCCGCGGGCGGATCACCATTGTTGACGACTGCAGCTTTGTCATTGACGGCTTTTCCTATGACGGCGCGGCGCCACAGACCCAGATTCTGGTAGCAGCGTCGGGCGCGCCCTCCGACATCGCGTCGGGCGTCCATGCTTCGGGCCCGATCGGCTCGGCACTGGCGGGCGCAAACTCGCTGTTCTTCAGGCTCCCAGGCAGTGCGACGTTCTGCGATGACATGACCTTTATCTCGGTCTGGTGCGTTGCCGTGGGCGTCGACTTTGGCTCGGTCTCGCTTGCCGAGTTTGAGCTCCCGGACTCCAGCGCGAGCGGGAGCGGAAGCACCGGCGGAGGCGCCGACTTTAGCGACTTTGCCTCATGCACGCCGCTCGTTCCGGGTGCGATCAACCTCTACTGGCGGCTACACGAGGCCGAGGGCGTTGTCGAGTACGGGATGGAGGGCGATCTCAAGGACGGCGAGTGGTTTGGCTTTGGCTTTGCCGATCCCGCGCTTGGCCGGGTGGCCATGGTCGGCGCCGACGTCACGCTGGTGGGCCACGCCGCCGACGGCACTCCCTTTGCCCTCGACTACTTTCTCGAGTCGCAGCGGCAGTGCAACTATGCCGATGAGCGCAATGCCGGTGTCTGCCCTGATTCTCAGCAGGACGCGCAGCTTATCTTTGCCGAGACAGCCGGGGGCGTCTCGCGGTTCCGCTGGACCAAGCCGATCGACGGCGGCGCGGCCGACGCGTGGGACGTTGACGTCGACGTAACGGCCGACGCCTCAATCGTATGGGCTCGCGGCCCACAGGCGCCTGACGATGGAACGGGCGAGGTCAAGATCCTCAAGCATCTCGGCAGCAACCGCGCTCAGGATCCGCTCACCCTGCGGCTGGCGTCTTCGTTCCCGCTCGCCTCGTGCGCGCCTATCGAGGTCGGCGGAGGCGGAGGTGGGGGAGGGACCGGAGGCGGGGGTAGCGGAGGGAGCGATGGCACCCTCGGCGGGGTGACGACCATCGAGGTCAAGCTGGGCAACAATCCCAACTATCCCAACCCGCCTGCGTGGGGCATCTCGTACCACCTCAACGGCATCGAGTCGCCGGTGCTGTACGTCGTCCGTGGGACCGAGTACACCTTCCGCGTCATGGCAAGCTCGGATCACCCATTGTACATCACCTCCTCGATCGAGGGCGGGCGATCTGAGGCCGATGAGGTCGTCTACGCCGGATCGGCCGACTCGTGGGGCACCGTCGCCTCGCCGGCGACTGTCACCTGGACGCCCGATGCCTCCACCCCGGACCTGGTCTACTACCAGTGCTGGTCACACCTCCGCCTCGGCTGGGAGATCGTGGTCAGCGAGCCTCCGGTCCTCCCGCCGGGCTTCCCCGACGCGAGTCGCTTTGATCACGTCCGCATCCTGGTCTCCGAGCCGGAGCTCAAGCTGTACTGGACGGCCGAGGCGGGCGTGCTCGACTTTCAGGTCGAGGGCGCGTACCGCGGATGGATCGGCCTCGGGCTGAGCTCCAGCGGCGGCATGACCGAGTCGGACGTGTGGGTCATGTGGGTCGATCACGTCAACTGCGCCGCAGGCTGCGCTCACGACTACTCGGTCGGCGCCAGCTACGGCGTGCCGACGCTTGACACCGCAAACAATCTCGAGGTGGTCGGCGGCGCGCAGATTGGAGGCAAGACCATCGTCCGCGCCCGGCGCGCCTTTGACACCGGCGACGTTGCAGGCGACATGGTCATCCCCGCCTCGGGCGAGGTGACCCTCATCTTTGCCGCCCGCGCCGCAGGCTACCCCATCACTCCCGCTGCGCTTGCCAAGCACGACGCCGGGACCAACGGAGCAGTCGATTTGCAGCTGCTTACCGGCGGCAGCGGTGAGGCCTGCCCAGCCAACTGCACCTCGCTCGATCACGGGCTCTGCACGCCGACCGGGTGCGCGTGCAGGCCCGATTGGGTCGGGCGCGACTGCGCAACGCCAGCAACGGTCGTCCTCGACTCGGCGGACATTGCGCCGGGCTATTACACCTTTGCCCGCGAGCTCGGCGGTGGATACGTCCTCCACTGGAAGATCCATCCGGCGCGCAACAACAGCGCAACCAGCGCGGCCGGTCTGCGCGAGCTCGGCGGCGATGTGGTGGAGTTTGCCATGGTTGCGCCGACAACCGGGTGGATCGGCCTTGGCATCAACCCGAGCGATGGCGGGATGACTCAAGCCGACATGTACGTCGGGACGGTGACCAGTGGTGGGCAGGTGAGGGTGGAAGACCGCTGGTCGTCCGGATACACCATGCCGGTGCTCGATGAGACACTTGGCGGCGGATCTGACGTGCTCGGCGCAGCCGGAAAGGAGGAAAACGGAGTGACGATCATCAAGTTTGTGCGGGCGCTGGAGGCGACAAGCGCCGGTGACAAGACCATCTCTCGCGGAGCCAACACCTTTGCCTGGGCCTACGGCAGCAGCGATGTCTTTGCCAAACACGAGCCCGGGGCCAACGGCGCGGCGGCGGTGGATCTGGCGACGGGCATGGTGACGATTATCGACGAAAGCGGGCGCAAGACGGCGCATGGCGTGCTGATGTTCGTGGCGTGGGGCGTGATGGCCTCGTCGGCCGCCCTGCTCGCTCGCTATGGCAAGGCCTTTGCCTGGTGGTTCCCCATCCATATCGCCGCCAACGTCATCGCCGTCCTCCTCACTCTTGTCGGCTTCTTCCTCGCCGTCGCTTTTACCAAGAACGACTTTGACTATGCGCGCAAGTCGCGCGTAGCCTTTCTCCACGCCATCTGCGGCCTTACCGTCTTCATTGCCATGTGGTGGCAGGCCGGCCTCGGCATCCTCGCCGATCGCCTCTTCGACAAGCTCCGCCTCCGTCCGCCGATCTTCCCCGACGTTGTCCACTGGTGGACCGGGCGATGCACCATTGGCCTTGCCCTCTTCACCGTCCTGCTTGGCCTGGCCGTTTTTGAGGCCTCCGCCGCTGTCATCATCGTCTACCTTGTCTACCTCTTGGCCCTGGTTGTCATCGCCTTTACCCTCGATGCCGCCTTTGGCCGCAACAGCCGCAGTGATCACCTCCCGCGCCCGGCCGTCGACGCAGAAACCTACACCGCTGGCAACAAGGTGGAGCCTTCGGACGAGCCCAATAGCAGCGGCTCGCTCCGCGGCTCCAAGGCTGTTGCATCGCCGTCGATCGAGCTCCAGCCCATCGAGTCGGACGAGATCCTGCCTGCCCGTCCGCCTGCCCCCATCGCCTCTGCCCATCCATCGACGCCAGGCCACGTCCCTGTCCCGCCCACTCACAAGCGCCGATCGCGGCGGCGGCGGCGGCACCGGGCTCCTCCTACTGATGCTGATGGCACAGAAGTAGCGCCAATGCCAGCGCGACAAGGGTCCAAGCCTGAGCCCCAGCCCGAGCCCGAGTCGAGGCTGGGCGACGACAGTGGCAGCGCCGACATGTACTCGTACTCGGCGTCGGACGCATCGTCGTCAACAGGCATCGACGACGTCGGTGCTGCAGACAGCAGACCAGCTGAAACAGCCGATGTGGCTGGCGGTGAGGTTGGAGGCAGCGGTGATGGTGTAGACGGAGGACGTCAAGACCCAGGGCGACAACATCGCATGTTGGACAACGAGAGATGAAAAAAGAAGATCAGTCGTCGGCGCAGGTGTAATAGCGCGTGCATGGAGGCGACGTGAAAACAAGCGGGATGACGGAGAGATGACGAGGATCAGATTGAACACATGCGCGTGTTGCAGGTGGTGACTAACCATCCGCGATGTAGAGCAGATTGTCTACCAGCAGCGACCGGCGGCAAAACACAGACACGTGTAGGACGCAAGGTGGCGGTGTTAAATTTTTATATTCGGTCGGCGATGGCGACGGCGACAGCGTCGAGCGGCGACACTGCACTCTCCTGCCAGCTCGCGCACAGCAAGCAGCCAACGCGATGAAGGCAGCAGTGCATACAGCGCAGGCGGTGGCGGTGGTGGTGGTGATGGCGGTGGCGATGGCGGTGATGGTCGTGGCTGTGGCGGGAGGAGCGGCTGGAGGCGGGGGGAGGGTGAGGCGCGGCTCCGACGGCGAGGGGGACGGCACGGTCGACGCGGCGTGGGGCAACAGCGGAGCGCGGCGATGGGACGGGCTGGCAACGCTGCGCAAGGCGGTTCTGGTGCGGCCGATGGGCTCGGTCGACGCGGCGGCCGAGGCGGGGCGGGCAGGCGGAGCAGGGGCCGGCGAGGCCGACAACGGGTGCGTGGCGGCGGACGGGGCGGTCCTCGGTGGCGAGGAGTGCGTGCTGCTACAGGTGGCACGGAGCGGGACGCCAAAGGTGGTGCGCGGCGTGGCGGCGGTGGCGAGGTGGCGGGCTGTCGCCGCCTGGGAGCCGGCGTACCTGGCGAGTCATGTCGCCGCCCGCCGCCTGCCGGCCGTCCGCATGGCCCGCGGCCCGGTCATGCGCTACTACAACGCACTGCGGGACGGGGCGTCCTTCCAGGACATGCCGGCCGTTGCTGCCGCCCATGCTGCCTCTGCGTACCGTGTGGATGACGTGCCCAAGGATGCCTTCTTTGCCTCGCTGCGCATGGGCGGCGGCGAGGGGAGCGACGGCGGCGAGGGGAGCGACGGTGGCGAGCCGGAAGAGCCGCGCATCGACGACTCGGGCACGTGGGCGTACTACGGCAACTCGCTGCAGGCGCTCGGTCCTGTGCTGATGGGCGATGTCGAGCCCGTGGATCAGTTTGTGGTCCGCAACGCGACGTACGATCCGGCGACGGCGCACGGCTTCCGCAAGACACAGATGTGGATCGGCCGCAACGGAACGGTCACGCCGTTGCACTACGACTCGTCGTACAACTTTCACGTTGTTGTCGCCGGCCGCAAGACCGCAGTCGTCTTCCCACCCTCGGCCTGGTCCGCCCTTGGCCTCTTCCCGCATCTCCATCCGCGGGCCAAGCAGGCCCGAACCGAGCTGTACTACCCGGGCGCCGGGCGCGTTGCGCCGTCTGCCGCTGAGCGGCGGGCGCTTGGCGGAGTCATGGGCTTTGAGGCCGAGCTGGAGGCCGGCGACGTGCTGGCCATTCCGCCGTTCTGGGGCCACGCGTTCATCACCACCTCGCCAGTGGCCATCTCGGTCAACGTGTGGACTAACTACCTCGACATCCACCTGCTTCCGCAGATCATGGCCGTGCCCATTCCCATGATCAGGGCCGATCCGGCGTCTCCGGCGGCAGTCCTCTCGATGCGGCTCTTCATCCGCGTACTTGTTGCCATTGCCCACGACGGTAACGGTGACGACACCTTTTTCCGCTCGCTGTACGACCAGCGCTACGCCCCGGTCGCGCACGAGTTGTCGTGGGCGGCCAACGTGGCCGCTAATGCGAGCAGCAGCATCAGCGATGCTGCCATCAACGGCCAAGCAGCTGCCGCGTCTGATGGCACCCGCCCACCTCGCACCACTCGCACTTTCTGCGAAGAGGCGCTCTCCGCCATGCCGCCTGCCACCTGCCGCGCCAGCTGGCTCCGCGAAGGCGACGACGCCGCCGCGGTATGCGACGGGCCCGACTTGGCCGCCGACGAGCTCTTTGCCACGCTCCGCCATCCGTTCATTGAGACTGCGTCCACAATCAAGAGCCTCATCGACGACGCCGTCCCCGGCGGCGTCCGCTCGTCCTCGGGCCTTATTGTGCTCGGCAACGTGGTCGAGACGCTTGCCCTCACCGCTGTTGACGGCGACGTCTACGATGTCGCGCCGTTTCTCCATGATCTGGCGTACTGCTAGTGTGGAAAGCATTTAATGGCGAGTGGAGCGCGGATCACTCGCGGAGGTTCTTGCGCCGCTTTCTGCTTCCGGAGGTGATGCTCGAAGTGGGCGCGTCGAACTCGTTGTCGAACTCGTCATCGAGCTCGTCGTCGACCCAAACCCGGCGCTGGGCCATGTGCCACAGCCTGTTGAGCGCGACAGCAATCGAGTCGCTGTCGTTGGCATTGTCGTAGCCAAAGTACCGACCGAGGTTGGTGAGCCAGCGGACGCCAAGGGCAAGCCGGCGATCACGCGGGACCGCGGCCCAGATGGCGTGGTAGACGGTCTGGAGTGTGGCATCGGGGTGCGTGACACTTTGCAGGTGTGCGGTCCAGGAGTACGGCAAATTGTTGCGCGCGTCGAGAATGTCCGTGAGCCTGACGTTGCCTGCGAGTGCGGTCTTTGCGCCGCGATCGCAGGCCGAGATGGCGGCCATATGGGCCAAGACTTCGCCGCGGTGCGCGGTCATCATAAACTCGCACATGAGCTCGCCGTAATCCGAGTCGGTGACCGGCTCATCGAGGCGATCGCGTTCGAGCTCCTGGGCGGTGAGCATGATGAAGATGTACGGGTACGGGATGCGGAAGGCCCAGAACGGGAGGTACGGCCCGCGCTTCTTCGGGAAGAAGTTGCCGAGGCCGTTGTAGTTGGCACAGTCGAGGCCAAAGGTGAAGACAGCCATGGGCAGGCAGCGATCAAAGACGCCGTGGACTCTAAAGTCGATGTCAGTGACGAGGTACCTCCGTAGATGGTTAAGCAGGATCGACCGGCACATGTCGACCACAAACAGGAGGTCAAGCCACCGAGTGTGGCAGGCAAAGGCCGACTTGAGCGACGACTGCGAAATGTCCACGGGAGCGATGAGGATGCCACTTTTGACAACGTCCATGAGGGTGACCGGCGGGATCTGGGCCGGACGGCGGCCGTCGCGGTACCGCTTGGTCCAGTCTGTGGAGATGCTGGCCGTCGGCGACTCCTGGGTCCCGTAGAAGACCATCATGATGACCATCATCCGGCGCGTGAGGTACGCCTGGGCAATGAGGGGATCAGAGCTCGAGGCGGGAGCCGGGTACTCGTCGCTCCACTTGAGGCCGAGCTGGGCAATCATCGAAGTGGTGGCCCAGGCGGCGATGGCCTGGGCGTGGTGGAGCACGTTGACAGGATCGACATTGTACAGCCGGACCTCGGACGGCGGAAGGAGCTGGCGGATGTTGGTCTGGTACGCGTTGACCCGCTTCACAAAGTCCCTGTTCAAGAAATGCGTCCACAGCGGAGTGGTGCCGGGCGGCGGGTTCATCTCGTTGGGCAGTGGCCACCGGAACTTTCGCGGATCGGGATCGAAGAACTCCTCGCGAATGCGCAGCCGGGTGGTCGCCTCCTCGAGGACCTGCAGCTGCTCCAAGTCCGCATGCATGTCCAAGGCATCGTCTGCCGCCTGCGGAGGAGTAGCCGGCAACACAGAGGCTCCGGCGATCTCGTCCAAGCTGAGAGGTGGCGGCGGGGGGTCAAACGTAAAGCTGATCCGAGCACCATCATCCACGGCCTTGCGCAAGTAGAAGCTCCCGTTGGTACGACCATGGTCAAGGTTCGGCCGTGTGGGTGTGTTGTGAAGGACAAACACGCCGTTTCCGATCTCTGGGTCGCTGGCGGCGGCGCGGATGAGCTCGATCCATGCCGTCTCGCGAGAATCGGGCATGGCGGTGACCGCGGCCTGTACCACTGCACCAAACTTGGCGAGCAGGCGGGGAATGAGCGCCGAGTCAGCGGCGAGAACCTCGGGCGGAATGATGCCTTGGAGCATGACGACAGGATCAGCGCCCGGGTCGTTTTCGAGCTTGCAGGCGAGGTCACCGACCCAGCCGCCCCACACCGCGGCAGTCTGCGTGCCGCCGTTGTACTCTACGACTGGGTGGCCGTCGCCGTAGACCGCCAGATGCAAACCGCAGATCTTCTTGGCGGCTGACCTGTCTCCGCCGACGGTCACTTTTTGCTTGGAGAGGCCGAGGCGGGTGCAGCCGGGGTAGCGGCAGCGGTGCTTGACGCACACGCCGCAGGCCGGCGTGGTGCAGTTTGGCTTGAAGCAGACGCCGCAGAACTGGGACTGGCCCTGCCGCGGCTCGGCGCAGCCAACGCACTTGTGCGCAGTGCAGAAGGCCGATGCGGGCATGACTGGACTGTCGCAGGCGTAGGCTATGCTCCACGGATGGGCGTTGTGGGCACACAGCCCACTGCTCGTGTGCCGAGCCACCGCCACATCGGCCGCTCCCAGGTCAAAGGTCGGGTCGAGGTCGTTGCCCACAAAGGGCATCTCTGAAGGAATTACCATGGCCATGGGTCGGACAGCGACCGGGATGGGGTTGACGTTACGGTCCATAGATGGCGGCGGTGTGAAGGTGTGAGTGCAGTGGTGCGCGTCCTCCGCCTGTGCGACTTGACCGCGGCGTGTTCCTTTTTGTGAAGAAAAGTGTGACGTTTACTGCAAACGTAGTACGGCGACAAGAATGGATGTGACGCCGTCTGACAGGCAGCTCTACTCGCGTGGGCGTGATGAGAGCGGCTTCTTGCTGCATGGCGGGATCGCCACTGTCTCTCTTGCTGCAGCGCCAAGTTGACGACTGCAGAGTTGAGCGCGTGCAACGTGTCAGAGGGTTCGGTGAACGCGAGCGGACGAAACAGTTTTCCCCGGCATTTCTCAAGATATAGGCCTCGTAGAGACTAGCCAACCATGCCAACAGATAGTTTGCATTGTACGCCACAGATGCTTATGCTGTACAAGCGAACGACGCCCTCATCTGCGCCGTGTCCGCTGATTCTCGGCCTGGGGCTGTTTCATAACAACTCACGATCTAAACTATATACTCATATGATTATATGGACAAAATAATATAAAAACAAAAGAAAGTACCAAAGTATCAAAATTTAAGTTTGAATTTAATAATATTACTATAAACCATTAAATATATTCAAATAATATATATGTATAGTTTAAAAACCGTATTTTTGCCTTGAGGTTTCAGCTACACTCGAGCCCTTGCCGTACTTATCTTCCACGCTTGCACTCCCCGCGCAACGTCTACGCACATGAAGCCACATGAACACGCCTGCTGCCTCAATATCTAGCAAGCTCGCTCACTTGCCGCCGTTGTTTAATGCTCGCAGCGCCACACGGGCCGTGTGTGGCACCGCCCTGTCTTTGGCTCTCGGGGAGCCTCGCCTGACAACATGTCGCCACACGGGCAGCTCGACCATCGACGCATGCTCGAGCCGAGCGCAGGGCTACTTATCAGAGGCGAACGGGCAGGCGGATGTGATCCTGCGTTTCACAACTCGCCGGCGCTGCGATTGACTGCCTGCTCCAAGCCGACAGGCGTTGCGACCCCGGTGTGGCCAGCAGCGAGGCAGCGACCGCCGCGGCCGCCAACGGCACACCGATGCCGTGGCTCTCCTCAGCATTTGCACGGCGTCGCATCTGTCAACCACACTCGGGCGCCGCACAGTGCCGCGTGGCCACTAGCCGGGCTTGGACCGCCCAGCTCTATCCTCAGCCGCTGCCGCCGCCCCTTGCGTGGGCGGCGGATCGGGAAACCAGCGCGGATTCCCGGCGCGCAGCAGCTGGCCAGCGAGCCGCCCTTCATCGGCATCCAGCAGCCGCAACAGCGCGCGTCCCGCAGCCATCCGCTCCTCGACTGCGGCCGAGCCGGGCGGTCCAACTGCGGCCGCGAGCTCAAAGGCCTCGCGCACATTAGCGCCGTGCTTGGCGGCGAGAACCGGGTGCGGCAACCGTGCCACCGCCCTGCGCAGCGCCCGGTACAGCCCCAACGCGCCGCCGTGCCACACTCTGCCCGCCATCTCTGCCCGTTCCCCCCTTGCCGTCTGCCGCGTCGAATAGCCAAGGGCGGTGTCCCCCTCCCTCGTCCGACTTCCCGCCTTCCGCCCGCGCCCGCCTTCCGCCCGCGCCCGCCTTCCGCTGGCACTGGCACTGGCACCTGGCTGCGACAGCGACCACTCCACCCCCCTCCAGACGCCACCCCCTCCACCCCTACCCCACCCCACCCCCACCCCCACCACTCACCCCACCCTCCACCATGCGCGCCTCCTCCTCCTCCTCGTCGGGGCGGACCGAGGCGTACCGCCCACCCCTCCCACCCACTGCGCGCCTCCTCCCTCCCTCCCTCCGTCGGGGCGGGACCGACGGCGTACCGCCACTCCGTACCGCCCCCGCCCCCCCCCCCCCCCCCCCCCCTCCCTCTCTCTCTCTCCCTCCCCCCCCCTCTCCTTCCCCACTCACCCCCCTCACAGCCGAGTTCAAGGCCCACGAAGCACCGGTCAACGCGCTAGCGCTGGGGACAAAGTCCGGGCGGGTGTATGCGTCGGGCGGCGACGACAACGTGGTCAACGTGTGGGCGGTCGGCTCATCGCAGAGCATCATGACGTTGCGCGGGCACTCGTCGCCGGTCGAGGCTGTGGCGTTTGACGCCAACGAGGAGGTGGTGGTGGCCGGCGCACTGTCCGGGACGCTCAAGCTGTGGGACTTGGAGAGCCAGCGGCTGGCGCGGACACTAGTGGGGCACAAGGCCAACTGCAAGGCCGTGGCCTTTCACCCGTACGGCGACATCTTTGCCTCGGGCTCGCAGGACACGAACGTCAAGATCTGGGACGTGCGACGAAAGAACTGTATCCAAACATACAAGGATCATTCGCAGATGGTGGGCGTGGTCAAGTTCTCGCCCGACGGGCGCTGGGTCATCTCCGGTTCGGCCGACGCCACCATCAAGGTCTGGGACCTGACCGCCGGCAAGCTCTTCCATGAGTTTGCCGCCCACTCGGGCGCCATCACCAGCCTCGACTTTCACCCGAAGGAGTTTGTCCTCGCCTCGGGCTCGGCTGACCGGACCGTCAAGTTCTGGGACCTGGACGCCATGACGCTCGAGTCGTCGTCGGCGCCCGAGGCCACCGCCGTCCGCTGCATCAAGTTCCACCCGTCGGGCGAGGCCCTGCTCTCGGCCTCGCACGACTCGCTCAAGGTCATCGACTTTGAGCTGCTCGAGGCCGACGGCTCGGCCTCGGTCCTCGACGTCGTCTGGGTCGCCTGGCCCAAGCTGGCCGACTTTGGCCTCACCGCCGCCACCCAGCTTGTCGGCTATCACTTCCACCACAAGGTCATCGGCGGCTGGCTCATCAACCTCGACAACCTCCGTCCCTTCCGCGACATTCCCGAGCTGCTAGCAAGCGCCGCAGAGCCGGTGGCCAAGGGCAAGGGCAAGGGCAAGGGCAAAGGAAAGGCCAAATCCAAGGACAAGGCCAAGGCCAAAGCCACAGCAAGGGCACATGCACTGGCACATGCATCCGCGCCCACACCCGCGACCGCCCCGCTTGACGTCTCTACGCTGTATCCTGCAGCGGCCGAGGCGGGCGCAGGCGCAGGCGCAGGCGCGGGCGCTGCCTCGAGCGGAGGCGGTCCACGGCGGGTGCCGCGGTCGCCGCGAGCGGCGCGGCAGGCGCGGGTGCCTTCTGCTCATCTCTCGTCGCCGAGTGCCGGCTTTCCGGCTCCAGCCGGTCCGGGTGCAACTCTGAGTGCAGCCAGCGCGCACGCATCGCCGGGTGGCGGCATCCCGTCATCGTTTTCGGCGCCGCTCGGGCTTGATCCTGCGGCCTTTGTGCACGCGCCGAGCGGGGTGCGAGCCGGACGTGGCGCTGGTGCTGGCACTGCGCTTGGCCCGCTACTGGAGAGCGGGCCGCCAATGCAGGCGGTGCTCTCGTCGCGGCTCCACTCGCTCAAGCTCGTGCGGGCGCTGCTTGCCGACGGGCGCGCGACGGCAGCGGTGGAAAAGCTGGTCGCTCTCAACGATGCCGCCGTCCTTGTCGACGTCCTTGCCACGCTCAACGGCAAGCCCAACTTTTACTCGCTCTCACACTGTGTGGCACTGCTGCCGCCGCTCAACGAGCTCCTTGCCTCGGCGCTCGACCGCCACGTCGCCGTCGCACTCCAGACCATCCACATCCTCATCGAGTCGTTTGGCCCGCTCCTCGTCACCCACACTCAGTCGCCAGTCGACGACATCGGCGTTGACATCTCCAAGGACGAGCGCCGCCAAAAGTGCGCCTACTGCCTCTCGGCCTTTGCCACCATGGTGCCCACCGTCGCCGCCCTCACCGCCCGCGACGGCGACATAGCTGCACGCGCCCACACCCTCCTCCTCTCGTTCGACGAGTACATTCCGCAGTAGTCCCCCCCCCCCCCCCTCGTTCGATCCATCGCCCCTCCCTCCCGCCCTCCCCTCCCTCTCCCCCCGCCGTTTTGGCTGATGTGTGTGCCACGTCGCCCCACGAGTGACATGCTCTCCCCCCCTTCGCCTCCCCCGCTACGTTCCGCACCCCTCTCACAACCCTCCCACCCCTACCCCCCTCACCCCGCCATGTCCGACCGCCTCCCATACACCCCGCCGTACGCACCAGGCCACCGCTCGGTCGAGTACCGGATCCCAGTCCCGACGTCGCTCGACGAGTACCAGAAGGCGCTGCACTACATGACCGGGCGGACGGCCAAGAAGGAGGTGGAGACCGGCGACTCGGGCGTCGAGCTCATTGTCTCGGAGCCGTTTGACGACCCGGCGCGCGGCGGTAAGGGCGTGTACACCGAAAAGGTGTACCACCTCGAGTCGCGCATGCCGGCTGTCGCCCGCAAGCTCCTGCCCAACTCGGCCAAGGTCGTCCATGAGTTCTGCTGGAACGCCTTCCCCAACATCCGCACTGAGCTCCACGTCCCGTTCTTCAAGAAGGCCTCGGTCATCATCGAGTCGCGCCACGTCGAGGGCCTCGACGTGCCCGACTCGGTCTTTGCCGACGCCGAGCCGTGCCCGTCCGACACCCCGGTCGTCGTCCTCAACATCGCCTCGGATCCCACGCCCGAGAAGGATGCCTGCGACGAGGAGGAGCCCTCGCTGGTCTCATCCGCTACCACCGGCCGCCTCCCGCTGGCCCGTGACTGGCTCGACACCGCCGCCGCAGGCACCGCTGCCAAGGACACCCCCTACATCACCGTCTGCAAGCGAGTCATGCTCACCTTTAGCTACACAGGTGTCCAGAAGAAGGGCGAGACCTCGGGCCTCGACTCGTACAAGCCTATCTTCCTCACCACCCATAAGCAGCTGGTCTCCTGGATCGACGACTGGTTCCCCATGACGCTCGAGGACTGCCGCAACTTTGAGATCGAGATCCTCGAGCAGCTCGAGGCCTCCAAGTCCAAGCCTGAATCCTAACGTAGCCCCCCCCACCCCCCCACCCATGCCACCTCCACCCCCCCCCCCCTCCACCCCCCGTCAACCATCTCCACAGGAGCATGTCGTCCGGACCCGGAGGAGACCCGGATGCCGATCTGATGCTGGCCATCGAACTGTCCAAGTCATCGTACGCCGAGGAACAGGCTAACAAGCCGTCGTCGGACGGTGGTGGCGAGAGGTCGCCGCCGCCTCCATCGCCGACGTCTGCTTCCTCGGGCAAGACTGCTGCACGCATTTCGCCGCTCTCCACTGCACTGGACGAGTTGGTGGCCTTTCTCAAAGAGGCAGACCTTCTGGCTGCGCTCGTCTGGTCGCCGCCCAAGGTCAAGGCCCACATTCATCCGCTGCTCCTGGTCATCCAGGCCACGCCCGAGCCGAACGTCGACCAGCTCGAGTACATCACGGCGCTGGTCAATCTCTTTGTCTCCTCGCTCCTTGCTGCAGACTTCTCCAAGCTCGTCCGCGGCCGCAGCGATGCCGGCCACGAGCTGCTGGCCCAGTTTGTCCGCGAGCTTGTCGCATGCCTCGCCTCGGCTGTTCTTGGCTACCTCGAGTACACCTCGTCGGACACCTTTGCCGCCTTTGCTATGACTGCCGGCGCCAACGACGCCGACCCGTTGCGTGCCCGCCTTGATTTGGCCGCTCGTGTCGCCGCCATCCGCTCGAGCCTCCTCGTCCTCCTCACCACCCTCACCTCGCCCAAGGTTGTCATTACCAAGGGCGCACTCGCCCGTCTCCGTCTCGACTTTAAGGCCCAGCCGCCGGCCTTTGACGACGCCGAGTACACCGACGCCACCGCTCCGCCGCATGTCACCCTCCTCGACCTCGACGCGTACCTTGCCGAGAGCCCACAGTCGGCCACCCGCGCAAAGTGGAAGGCACCGGCGCGCTGGAAGTCGCAGGCCTCATCCGCCGGTGATCCGGGCACAGGGGCCGAGTCGGCTACTACCGTGTCAGGCGACGCCTCCTCGGCAGCGCCTGCCAGCCCTACACTCAACAATCCGCTCGCTGCCAAGCTCGCTGCACTCGTCCGCGTCCTCCCTCCGGCACCCGAGTCTGGCCTCGCCTCGCCTCTCGCGGGCGCTGGGCAGGCCGGATCAGGGTCCTCGGCTGGCGCGGGAGTCGCAGACACTACCGAGCCGGCCGACGGTGCTGCCGCGGCTGCCGCGGCGAGCACTCCGCCGCTAACTCGCGCGCTGCTTCTCACGGAGACTGCGGCCGTAGTCTTTGGCGAGCTCCGCGGTGTTGCCCGCCTCCTCGGCATGTGTCTTGCACTCCTCTCCTCCCCGCCTCCGCTCGACGACCCGGTCGCTGCTGTTGAAGCCTCGTCGCTCGTCGACTTTGTCGTTGCCACCGTCGAGCTCGGCGGAGCCGTTCCCGACGCTTTCCGGTCGCCCGACCACGCTCTTCGGGCCGCTGCGCTTGCGCTTGCCCTCGTCGACGTCTACGAGGCCTCGCTTGCCGCCGCCGCCGCCCGCGCCGAGGTTCCGAGCTGCGACGACGCCGTTGCTGCCGACGCCGACGGCCTGGCCGCCGCCAATGCCACTGCCAGCTGGCACGGCTCGCTAGTCGCGCCCGACACACTTGCTGCCGTCCTCGACTTTGCCGCCGTCCACTGCGACTCGCGGGTCCTCGCCACCAACACAGCACTGGCCCTTGGTCTCCGGATCCTGCTCTCGGGCCCGCGCGGCGCAGGCGTGTCGCTCGCTGCGCTCGACGGACCCGCCCTTGCCGCCTGGCAAGGCCCGCGGTCGCTCTTCCTCAACGCCGAGCTCCTCCGCTACGGCACCTCGCTCATTCTTGCCGAGCTCTCGCGCCCGCCCACTGCCGCGCTCTCCATCCCGGTCTTTTCGCCGAGCGCCCCGGCCTCGGCCCTCGAGCTCCTGCCCGGCCTCACGCTGGACCTTGCCGAGGCCCACAGCCCGGCCGAGCTCACTGCCACGCTTGCGCCGCTTCTCCTCGACAGCGCGCTTGTCGTCCTGCTTCTGGCTTACGCTGCCGAGCCTACCGCGCCGAATGGCGGCGCAGATACGTCGGAAGGCGCAACCAGTTCGATGCTTGCATCTGCGGCTTCGCCCAAGACGCCTGCCTCGCAGTTGTCATCCGGCGGCCCGCCGCCGCCTCCACCACCGCCGCCGCCGCCGACCATTCCGGCCTCGCGCGTTGCCCACAAGCGTCGCGACCGCGACGACGATGATGAAGACAGCGACGACGTTGACATGTTCTTCGGCGGCCTCTTTGACGACGACTCGGAGGACCCCGCTTGTGAGGGAGAGTCCAAGGACGCGGCTGCCGCGGCGTCGGTTGCTGCGACCAGCGCGCTTGCTGCCGGTCCGCCGGCCGCGCCCGCTGTCCGCTGCCTCTTCACCTCGCGCGCCATCGCCCGGTTTGGCGACGCGCCGAGCAGGGCCTCCATGGCGGCCGCTGCCGCCGCCGATGCTGCCGTGCTCGCTCGCCACCTGCACTCGCTCCTTGTCCGTCACATCTTTGTGGCAAAGGATGCTCTCGGAGAGCTCACCCCACTCGGCCGTGCGTTGGCCTCCGCCGTTGCCGAGAACAGCGTTTTTCACAAGGCCCACCTCGACGCCATCCTCCTCGTTTGCGCCTCTTGCGCTGCGCCTGTTCCGGGCTCTGCCGTCGCTGCAACCGACGCTACTGCGGAGCAAGGCAAGGCGGGTCTGACGACTCCGCTCGTCTCGGCCGGGCCTCTGCGGACAGCGTTCCGGCTCCTCACTCAGCACGTGGTCGCGTACGGCTTCCTCACGCCGCCGCTCGTCGACGCCGCCCTCGACGCCGCAGGCCTTGCTGCCGGCATCTGGCCGCTCAACATGTCCACCGAAACCCTTGTCTTTGTCACGCGGGTCATCGTGTATGTCCTCTCGCCGCACTCGACACACGCATCCACCGCCGCAAGCCTCGCGCCTCGCGTCTGGACCTCCTTTGCCGCTTCGCTTGCCGCAGCCTCGGCTGGCGCGCTCGCGGCATCGGCGTCGGCTTGGGAGCTCCACCTGCCGCGCGAGGCTAGCCTCGTCCTTCTCCTCGTCTTTGCGCTCCTTGAGCGCGAGGAGCAGGCCAACTACCTTGGCGCGGTCGCCGATGTGGTCGTCGACCTCTCTGCTGCTTCGAACGCTGCGCCGGCGCGGGTTCTTTTCCTCGGCCACCTTGTCCAGCTGTACGAGGCCATGGCAAGCCTCGCGGCGTCGGCAAGCGCCGTAGACAAGCTGCCGTCGTGGCTCGTCGAGGTCGTGACTGGCGAGGTCCTCGGCGCCACCCCTGGCGCGCCTGCCTCGGTCGCCTGGCCTGCCCCGCTCGCCGCCCACAACGCCGACTCGCTGCAGGCTCTTGCCGATGAGCTCGACGCGGCCAACGAACTGTACCCTCCGTTTTCGGCAGTCTTCTTTGAGCTCCTCCCGCCGGCGCTCACCCGTGACCCGTCACCGCTTGCAGAGCTTCCGTCCGCCGCCTACGGTGCCGCCTCGCTCCTGACCTTCACGCTGCGCTCGAGTCGCTCCTCCTCGCTGTGCCTGCTCCTCTGGCGGCTGCTCCCTCGGCGGCCTTTTCGTCGCCGAGCACACGAGCTCACTCGCATGGCGCCTCCTCGGCCGCCTCCCAGCGCCGCCGCAAGTTCTCCTCCCGCTCCTTGCCGAGCCGGCCGCGTTTTGGGCGGACGTCCCGCGCGATCTTCGCGGCGCACACGCTCTCCGCACCCTTGCCCGCGTCATGACGCTTGACGCCGGCGTGCCCCCGGAGACAGTTGCCAACTTTGATATCACCGCCTCGCTCGACGCCCTCTTTGCGCTCTATACCTCGCTCGCCAACGCGCCGTCTGATGCGCTCGCTCCAGGTGGCTCGCGCTTTGCCCACTTTCTGGCCCTCTGGCTCGAGACCGTGCTCGGCCTCGCCGCCGGCCCGGCCCCGTCTGCTGATGCTGACGACGCCACCGCTGCTCGCGCCGCCGCCTTTCACGCGGCACTCACGTCGTACGTCGACTCGCACGCACCGCAGCTCCTCAACGCCTCGGTTTCACTCATTCAGGCCACGGCCACCGCCTCGCGCGAGCTGGTCCTCTCGGTCCTCTCCTCGCCACCGGACGCAGCCGACCTTGCCCCGGGCGTGCTCGACTCCAAGGTTCGCGCTCTCGACGCCATCATGACTCTTGGCTCGACCAAGGCCAAAGTCAAGTCGGTCATGTCACGCGCAGGCTTTCCGGATGATCTCTGCACCGCATTGAGCACCTGGTCCGACTTTCGGGGCTCGCGTCTCGCCACGCTCTCCGGCTTTGTCGACGTTGAGCTCGACGCGCCGGCGCCGGCGCCGGCTGCGTTCCAGACCCCGTCGGGCAAGGGCGTCCGCAGCACGTCGTCTGCTCCTCCCGCCTCACCGGCGCCGAGCAAGTCGAGCTCGCTGGCACCGGGCCTCCGCGCCGAGGCTCGGCCAGCCCCGTCGGACGAGAATGCCTGGGGTCTCCTTGCCCTGCCACAGCCGGCGGCCATGGCCGCCGCCGCACTCTCGGGCGCTCTCCTCCCACCGCCCACTGCCTGTGCCGCCAAGGTGGACGCAGGCCGGCTCTCGCGCCTCCTCACGGCCCTCGTCTCACTACTCAGCACTGTCACCGACGTGCTCGAGGCGACCAACGAAGCCTCGCTTGCTGAGCTCGACGTCATCGCCACTCACTTACCGGACCTGCTCCCACCGCTTCTTGACTTTGTCTTTGACTCGCGCTTCGACTTTCTCAAGCAGGGCGTCCGATCCATCATCGAGTCGCTCCTGCCGACCACCGAGCAGTTTACCAACACTGCCGACCTTTTCAAGCTCCAGCGCCTCGAGCGGCTCTTCACCGACGTGGCTGTCGCTCAGGGCGACACTGCCGCCGTGCCGGCCACGCCCGTCGCCGACACGGGCGCCTCTTGGGCTGTCCACATGCATGCCGGCGGCTCATTTGCCGCCATCGAGCCGATCATCCTCGACGCGCTCACCTACTTTGAGAAGCTCGCCAAGTGCTCGCGCGCCCGCAACGTCGGTGTCTTTTACTCGGTCATTGACGCCGAGGCCGCGACCGCGCCCGAAGGCGCCGCCCCGCGCTTCCCAGCCGGCGTCGACCTTCCGCGTGGCTCGCTCGCCCCGCTCCTCAAGCTCCTCATCCACAACACCTCGCTTGACATTAACCGCACCGCGCTGCAGTACCTGCTTCTGCTCCTCTCCCAGACCCACGGCGACCTCATCAAGGCCGACCAGCGTTCCGGAACCAAGAAGAGCAAGCTCGCCCGCCTCCGCAGTGCGTCGCCGGCCTCGTCACCGCGAAGCTCCGGCTCCGGCCCCGGATCCGGCTCCGGTCCCTCGCTCTCTGCTGATGAGCTCGCCGCGCCGGTCTATTTTGACTACGTCCTCGCCTCGCTTGCAAGCCTGGAGCCGGCAGGGCGCCGGACGTGGTTCGCAGAAAAGCTGCTTGGCACTCTAGTCGCACCTGTGGCGGCCGACGCCGAGCCGACGGTCGCAGCCCCGCCACGCGAGCTCCGCGCCCTCACCGCCCGCTTTATCCGCCGCCTCGTTCGCATGGGCTCATCCGCGGCCGCCCGCGCCGCAAGCGCCACCGAGCCCGATCCGTCGCCGACCTCGGGCACATCGCCGGCGTCGACCGTCACTAACACCGTCCAGTCGCTCCTCGACTCACATCCATCCGAAGCCGGCCAGCTCGTCTTTGACGCACTCCTCGCTTCGCTCGATGACGCCTTTTCCACCTACGCCGGGTGCGCACAAGAGTACTTTTACCTTTTGCAGGAGCTCGCTCTTGCCCAGAACCAGCTTCCGACCCTGCTCGAGGCCGTCGTTGCCCTGCTCAAGGTGTGGAACGCAGCGCCGGACCCGACGGCCGTCTTGCTCTCCACGCCGCGGCTGCAGGGCCTCGGCATGCTCCTCGACTTTGTTCGCGAACTCATGCTCCTCTGCAAGCAGCACGCGCCACTACAGTCGTCTAACATGGGCCGCTCCGTCTCGCTCGAGAACATTGCCGCTCTCGCCGCCATGCGCTCCGGTCTTGCCTCTCCCAAGACCCCGTCGAACCGCCCGCTCCCGCCCATGGCGCTCTCCACGCCAATCCGTCCGGCTCAAGACTCGGCCGCACTCGCCGCGCTCGCCGAGGCAAAGGACGGCATCCTCTCCGACCTCGCTTCGGAGCTCACCCAGGCCTCGTCGGCCGTCGCTCCCGACGCCGAAGACGCCCTGCTCGAGTACCGCATGTCACAGCTGGCCCAGCTCCGCTCCGATGTGACCGCAAGCCCGGGCAGCGGTGCCACCGACAGCTCTCGCCCCGCATCTGATGGCCCGACCCCGCTGACGTTTGGCGGCCAGTCCAAGGCCGAGCGCGAGGCGCAGGAGCTCGCGAGCCTCTGCTGCACCTTTAAGGATACCGGCACAGACTACTCGCAGCAGCATTGGTACTACTGCTACACCTGCTCGCTCGTCTACTCGGAGGGGTGCTGCTCGGTCTGCGCGCGCGTGTGCCACGACGGCCACGATCTCTCCTACGCCCGCTACTCGCGTTTCTTCTGCGACTGCGGCGCCGGCGCCGGCCGCGGCGGTGGCTGCATTGCTCTCCACCCACGCGAGTACGTCCCCGGCCTCGCCGACGCCAAGGCCAAGGCCACTGCCGGCGACGACCGCGACGACCGCGACAACGCCGAGACCGGCCCGCCGCTCACCCCATCGTCCGCCCGCTCGCCAAACAAGGACCCGTTCCGTGGCCTCGATACCTCCAAGCTCGAGGCCGAGATGGAGGCGCTCTCGCTCGCGTCGCAGATCTCACAGCACGCCCGTGAGCCGCTTGTCCGGCTCCTCAAGGACGAGGGCACTGCCTCGGTCGTCCTCCGCCTTGCCTCAGCCCTTCTTCTCGCCGCGAAGGACGCCACCGCTGCGGCTGCCGCGGCAGCCACCCAGGGCGGTGCGGGGTCGGCAGCGACCGCGTCTCACTCGGACGTCCTGCCCTCGTACCTTGAGTCGGACAAGTTCAACGCGTCCGCGTCCGTGACCAAGGCCTCGTCGTCGATCCTCTTCCAGCAGACCCACACCTCGTCGGGCACTTTTACGCCACAGTTTCAAGAGTCCGAGTCGCGCGCCACCGCCGAGCTCATCCAGCAGGCTCTCATCAAGCGCGCAGTGGTTGCTTTTGATCCTGCGAGCCGCATGGCGTACGCGGAAGGCGCTTGTGTCGTGCTTGCTGACGGCACTGCCCTTGGCTCTACAGAGTCCTCGTCGTCGCTCAACAAGTCGGCGCTCCCGCAGCTTTGCTCGACCAACCTTGAGTTTGAGCCGTTGTACATGACGTTCAACCCCGCGGCGCCGGCCTTTCTTGCCGTCGCCGGTCTTCGCAAGGCCGCAGTTGTCACCTACAACGCGTCTGGCACCGCCGTCGACATTCTGCCGATCATGCTCTCGCTTGAGCTCTTTGGCGGCTCGCTTGTCATCCTCGGCGTCCACTGGGTGCCAGGCTCGGAGACCAAGCTTGTTGTCGCCACCAACCAGTGGGTCAAGGTCTACGACCTTTCATCGGACACCTTTGCGCCCATCAACTACTTTTCCATGGATGGCATCGACAGCATTCGTGACATTACCGTGACCACGGATCCAGCGGCGGACGTCCCACTCATGTTCATCATCACTGGGCGCGGGCTCATTTTCAAGCAGCAGATTTTCGACGCTGCCGACGGCGGCGAGTACATCATCACCGACGCCGTTGCCATCGAGCCCTCGGTCCGCTCCAACAAGGGTATCGCCATCGAGTACTCAACAACGCTCCGCGTTCTCTTTGCCTCGTACGGCAACGGCTCGGCGTATGCCTACCGCCTCGACGAGTCAATGGGCATCGCCTACGAGGCCCTCGAGCTCAAGAACTCGTCGTCGTTTGACTCGCCCTCGTTCTCCTCGGGCTCGTCTAGCTCGTTCTACTCGTCCAAGAAAAAGTCGCGCTCGCTCCCGCTCAATCCGACTATCGATACCTACTCGCGCTTCATCGAGCTCCCACAGTACCGTGGCCTCGTCCTTGCCCTCTCCAAGTCGGGCTTTGTCCCGGTTGTCTTTCTCTTTGAGGGCAGCTCTGTCACATACCAGAAGCTCTCGTGCAACTCGACGTCGTACATTGTTGGCTGCGCCCCGTTGGTGCCCAAGGTCGATGACCTCTCGGCTTACGCACCCGGATTCTCCATTCTCCAGGACGACGGCACCCTCTCCATCTTTGCCCTCACCAACTCGCAGCGCTCCAAGCTCCGCGCCCTCAAGTACGGAAGCCAATCAAGCGCGAACAGCGGCTCGGGCCAGGCTGGAGGCAAGTCATCGGCCTCGGGCGAGGCCTCGAGCTCCAACTCTCGCGGCCGCATCTCGCGTGGGGAGCTGGCCATTGGCCGCCGCACGCTTCGCTCGCGCTCCAAGTCTGGGGGCAAGGGCTCGCGGAACGACAGCAGCAACAGCAGTGGCGGCGGCGATAGCGTCGACGCGGCTTCCAGCAAGTCCGGAAAGACCGTCTCGTGGAATGTTGCGACCGATGGTGGTGACTCGGGGCTCGCGCCGGCGTCGCGTCTCTCAGACGCAGCGTACGACCCAGCAAAACTCTCGGTATTTGGCGCACTCGTCGAGACTTACCGACAGGCCACCGACCGTGACGACGAAGACGATGCTGTCAGCAGCTCGGCCCGTGGCCCACAGGGCTCGGGCTCGGGCTCGGGCAAGCACTCGAGCAAGCGAGGCAAGAAGAAGACAAAGAAGGGCCCCGGGAGCTCCGGCAGCTCCGGCGGCTCGGGCACTGAAACCGACGACGACGATGCCAGCTCGTGGCCCTCGCTTCCGGCCACGTTTTTCGAGGACAAGCGCCGGGTCACGTCCAGCGTCACCTTTACCGGCGATCTTCCGTCAGGCATGTCGTCGTCCGAGGCTCATTCGCGGCTGACGTCGACCGACAACTCGCTCGTTGCACCGTCGACCACCATGCGCCTCACGGTGGCCATCAACGACTCGTCGGTGGTTCTTTGTGGTGTCCGCATTCTGCTTGGCAACTCGGACCTTGCCGCTATCCCGCAGCATGTCAAGGTCCACGGCCGGACCCTCAAGACCAAGTCTGACGTCCGCCGTTGGTACGACATTCCGTTTACCCTCGACGAGTCAGTCCAGTCCGAGTCGCAGTTTGAGATGGAGTTTGGCGCGCCGGCTTGCTCGGGCTACTCATCGGTTCATCCTGCTGTTGACCAGATCGAGGTCTACGGCCTTGCCAAGTCGGACTTTGACTATGAAGCTGCGTTGACCGCCGCCGCTGAAAAGGCCGCCGCCGCCGAGAAGGCTGCCTGCTCGGCTTCCGCCAACTCCGCCGCCGACTCGGCCGCCGCGAATGCCGGCAAGCCCGAGGTTGTCTCACAGGTCGAAACTGTTGCCCAGTCGGCTCTTGCCATCCTCTCCGAGTACTTTACGCTCGCGCTCACCTCGTCGTCGCTGCTCATGGCCGACCCGCTGCGGGCAGACATTCTGGAGCGCCTCCCCGCACTGCTTGCCGCCCACTCGACAGGCCCGCTACATGTGCCGCTCAAGGCGTTGCTGCGGGCAACGCACGGCTCAGCCGACGCCTACTACCGTTCGTCCGACCATGTCATGCTCTCCAATCTGGCGGACGAGCTGGCGGCGGCGACCGTTGCGGGCACCGCTCTACCACCGGCCGTGCTCGAGGCCCACATCAGAACACTGCGCAAGCTCTCAAACCATCGGCTCTCGAACCTCTCGCTCTTCCTCCTCCGCTCGCCCACGGTCATCGACGCCGTCTGCCACGCCTTTTGGGCTGTGGTCGACTCGGCTCCCGGCCTGGCGGCTTTCGAACTACCCGAGGATGTGGCGTCGGGCCTTGCCGAGGTTCTTTACGGCTACGCCCTGCATCTCAACGCGCTCTGCAGCGTGCCGGCCGAGGCCGTCACGGCCGTTGCACCGGCCTTTGTCCACCTGCGCAAGCTCCTGCTCACGCCCCACTCGCGAACTCTACGGGCAGTCACCGCCCGCTCGCTGGCATCGATCGGGCGGACCGCGCTTGATCCAGAGCTCGCCGCTGCTCAGGGCGATCCCAACGAGCTTTCAGTGGCGACAGCCGGTGCTGCCCTCGATGCCCTCTACCGCTCGACTGAAGGCAAAGCATGCGATGGGTGCGGGACGAGACCCATCGTCTCTGTCCGCTTCCACTGCGCACAGTGCGTCTCGTTTGACCTCTGCGCCGGCTGCGCCGCCGCCCATGCCGCGCCCAAGGGCTCGGCCGGCCCGGCCCGCACCGCGCTCGAGGCCAAGGCCGAGCTTCGTGGCCACTCATTCGACCACAACCTTGTCGAGGTGCCCATCTTTGGCGAACTCCCCACGCTCGAGAGCTTCCTCGGCAGCCTGGATGCCGAGTCGGACGCTATGGCAGGCGCCTCGCTGGCCTTTGGCACTGGCCTTGCAGCTGACCTTCCGCGCCACATTCTCACCCACCTCCTTGACTCGGTTGCCGAAGCGGTGGAGAGTGGGCTGACGACGCCGGATGCTGCACTCCGCGGCGACCAGCTAGTGCCGCTGCTGCAGGTTGTCTACGCACTCGCGTCAAACGGTCTCCGCGACGTGTGGAGCGACCTCGATGAGCTCTCGCCGGCACTCTCGCGAGAGGTCCTTGCTCACCGCATGTCGATCTTTGTCTCCAAGGTTCTCCCGCCGCAACTCGCACAGTCTGTCGACAGCCTCGCCCCGCACGAGGCCACACCGCTCGGCGAAGCTTACCTCCTCTCGATCTCGCTCGTCACGCTGCTGACCTCGGACCGTGAGACGGTGTTTGCACTCGCGGCCGAGGCTGCCAACTCGGGCTCGACCTCAAACGACGCCGAGCTGACATCCGAGCCGGTGTCCGGCGAGGCGGCGACGTCGTCATCGTCTAAGCGCGGCGGCCTGGTTGTCGACACCTCTCGCGACCAGGTCCATGTCATGGACAAGGCGCGCGAGTCCCGTCGATTCAAGGCCATGCACGACGCGCTCGACGCGCTTGTCGGAGCTGTTGCCACCTCGCCGGCGGTCACCACCGCCGTCGCTGTCCTTCGCAAGCTCCTGGAGACTCGCTTCCTCTCGCGCTCGCCGGACGCACTCGAGGCCTCGCGTGCATCGCGCGGCAGCGTGGCGCACTCGATGCCGGGCGCGCTGCTCAAGTCGGCGCCCAAGGTCGAGCCAGTGTACCCGCTCTCGCCGTTCTTTGCTGAGGACTTTGTGGCGAGCAGGTGCAAGTCAGGCAAGGCTGATGCGCTCTTTGCCGACTTTTCTGACCTTCTTGCTCGCGGCCTTCTCAAGTTCCTCGGCTCACTCTTCCCGATTCGCGACCCAGGCGTTCCCGAGACCAAAGTCGACGAAGCCGGCAAGGGCGAGGGCGAGGGCGAGGGCGAGGGCAAGGGCAAGGATGATGCTGAATCCGAAGCCAGCGCCGAGGCCGAGGCCGAGCCGGTCACCCGCGACGCGGTCGCAGCCGAGTTTACGCAGGCCTTTGCAGGCTTTGTGTGGGACGAGGTGACACTCGAGCCAAGCTCACCAGTGGTTGCTGCGCTTGCGGAAGCCGACGTCCTCGACCTGCTCTGCGCCTATGTGGAGACGCCGCAGACCGCGTTTGCGCGGATGGATGCCAAAATGGTGCTTCTCTCCGTGGCCGGTTCGATCAAGACTCTTTACCAGCTCCGCGACCGGTATGCGCTGCAGCAGGCCGAGGCAGCGCTCGACGCGCTTGCTGCGGCCTCGCACAACTTTGACGACGAGCTGCCGTACGATGCGACAGTCACCTTTATCCAGACGACCAAGGCCATGCTCGCCATTGCCGCGGCGCGGCCGGCCAACTGGCAGGCGTACACGGCGTCGCGACCGGCACTGCTGGCCCGGCTACTGGGCGTGGTGCCCAAGGTGCCGCACGAGACATGGGAGACTCTGCTCCAGTTGGCTGTCCTTGCCCTTGTCTCGCTCCCGCTGCTGGAGGCGCTGAAGGCCAAGGCAGCCGCAGCGGGCGGAAGTGACGTCGACGAGAGTGATGGCGATGCGGCGCTGGGCGACTTTGACCTCTACGCACCGGCTGGCCTCACCACCGAGAGCCTGACCGGACTTGGTCGCACAGCGCTCAAGGCGTGGCAGGCGAGCACCACGAGCGCTAAGCCTGGCGACGGGCTCAACGTCTCGGTCTTGGTGCCTACCGCCGAGGGCATTCCTGTTGTTCCGCTTCCGCGTGGCGCGCTGCTCGCACTCGATGGGGTGCAGGACGAGGTCTCTGACCTTGTCGACGCGCTCCTCCTGCATACCAACCAGGGGAGCATCCGCGCACACGCGCGCAACTTTTTGCACTGGCTCTGGCACTCGGCGTCGGACGAGCAGCGACTGGCGCTGTTTGAGACACTGGCGGCCAAGCTGCAGTTTGTCTCGGCGTACGGCCGGAATGGGCTCGAGTACACCGAGCTCATGACGTTTGTCATCGGCGAGCTCGAGCTCGATGCCGAGGCCACGGCGAGGCCCGGGGCGCTTGTGCCGTCGCAAACGTCGATGGAGTGCTTGTACGACGCGCTCATGTCTGGCCTCTCGGTGCAGAACGCGCTTGTTGCAGACCATCCCAACTCGCACATGTACCGCACGCTCTCTTCGCTTGTCGACTTTGACGGCTACTATCTCGAGGCCGACCCGTGCCTGGTGTGCAATGACCCAGAGGCACCGTTCTCAGGCGTTGCGCTCGACGACCTCAAGGCCGAGAGCAAGTCGACCGACTCGACGGTGGTGGTCCGGTTTGAGCGGTCGATGGACATTTCGTTTGTGGCTGTCCGCATTGGCGAAGGCCGGCAGTCGGGCAAGTCTGTGGCGCTCATCAAGCTCTACTACAACAACAAGCCAGCGGACATGATGGAGCTCAAGAACAACGAGTCGCTTTGGACGTCTACGCTCTCGATCAAGGTCCCTCGCGGAGCGTCGGAGGCCAAGGTCGAGCTCCCTATTCCGGTCACGGCGCTCAACTTTAAGCTCGAGTACGCCGAGCTGTACGACAATGTTCGTGCGCTCGCAAACGAGCGGCTGATGTGCCCGCGGTGCTCGCGGCCAGTGAGCGACCGGCACGGCGTGTGCTCCAATTGCCACGAAAACGCGTACCAGTGCCGGCAGTGCCGCAACATCAACTACGAGAACCTCGAGGCCTTTCTCTGCAACGAGTGTGGCTACTGCCGCTACGGCCGCTTTGACTTTATGTTCCTTGCGAGGCAGAGTTTCTCGGCTGACAAGATTGTCGACGACGACGACTACCGCAAGGCGCTGGAGACCATCGACCGCGAATCGGCCAACGCGCATCGGCGGTACAAGCAGATGCTCGAGCTCAAGGCACCGATGGCTTCGCTGGCGCAGGCCATTCCCGACCCGTCGCTCTCGGCTGCCGACGTCCTGCGCCCGCTCGTGGGCTCATCGGTTGCTGCACATCTGCCGTCGAGCATCACGAGCTCGGAGAGCAAAAAAAGCCCTGGTGTTAACTCGAAGATCTCGGCGCTCGCAGAGATGTACGGCAAGTCGTGCAAGTCGGCGTTCAACTCGCTCTCGCACTCGGTGCAAACGCTGCTGGGCACGCGACGCGAGCTGGTGGCGTACCTCAAGCGGAGTGCAAGCGGGCGGAGCGGCGCCAGCCGCAAGTCGCACAGCGTCCAGCTCCGCTGCACCAACGAGTGCTTTGGCTGTGGCAACGCGTTTGTGTCCAACGCGCTTGCGCTGCTCGAGGAGCTGGCGACTAAGAAGTCGGCGCGGTCAGCCCTCGTCGCCCGCGGCGTCATCCAGGAGCTGGTGGGCAACAACCTGCACCAGGGCTCAGCCGATGCCCGTGGCGATGCCCGCCGCGTTCTCACTGCGTACGTGCAGGACAACGAGGAGGGCACGGCCCTTGTCAACGATCTCCTCCGCAACAAGCTCAACTTTGTCCTCTCGTCGCACCGGGCTCTCGACGTGGCGGCGGTGATCAAGAACGAGATGCAACTCCTCCGCGATGTGTGTCTGTTGGAGGACTCGTGCTGGGAGTCGCGGCTGCGGCTGACAATGGAGACATTCTTCTCGGCGGTCAAGGTGGGTGCCTCGTCGCCGATCCTCACCCAGTCGATCATCCTGCCGTGCCTCCGCATCGTTGTTGCGCTCTGCTCCGAGCCTGGCGCCGCAAGCGAGGCTGGGAGCGACGAGGCTGGTACGAGCGCCCGGGACAAGTCACCGGCGCCGTCACAGGCTGCTGCGCTTGACGGCTCGAATCAGAACCTCGATCTCGACGCGTTCATGGTGGAGCAAATCTTGACCTCCACGCCCGATTTGAATCCCGACGACTTGCCGCCGGAGATCCGAAGGAGTGTGATGCGGCTGATGGCGAGGCGGGGCTTGTCTGGCCGTGACGCCGCCGGCGGAAGTGAGCCGACGAGCGAGGTCGAGGCCGAGGCTGAAGCTGAGGCCGAGACCGGAGGTGACGAGGTTACCGAGCTCGCGACGACAACTGCGGCTGTCGAGGGTGCGCCGCGAGTGTCGTACGGCGCGTGGGCTAGCGGGAGCGAGGACTACAGCTCGTGGCGCGAGGGCTTGGCGAGCGAGGGAAGGCGCGAGCGTGCGATGGGCAAGACAAGCGTGCGTGCGCGGTACCTCGCGGAAAAGTACGTAAGCAAGTGGCGGGCAGCGATGGGCCGCCCGCCTGTTGTCTCGCCGCTTGCGGCTTTTGCGGAGCAGTCATGGGTGGCGACGCTCCTCCTCTCGCCGTGCTCTGTTGAGGTGCGGGCCGAGACTGTGCGGCTGATCAACTCGCTCTGCGCCGAGTCTGAGGACCGGACGTTCCGGTTCCTCGACTTTGCGACCAACTTGCTCGGCGAGGCCGGGCGTGCGGGCGACGCGTCAAAGGAGCTCTTTGGGCTCGTGGAGGCGCTGGTCAATTCGGAGGCGCAAATTTGCTACCTGACGGCGCGCGGGTTCCTCTCCAAGCTCGCGCAGTTTATTGTGGATGAGGTTGAGCGGATCCGATCGCTGGAGACGCAGCTCACGACGGACATTGCACAGGGCTATGTGCTCAAGTTCCTAACGAACCTGCTTGTGCGGTTTGTGGCTGTGGCACCTGTGCGGGCGCGGTTCAAGAGCGAGCAGCTCATTGTGCATGTGCTCGACGCATTCCTATCTCTCCGCGGGCTCATTGTGCAGAAGACCAAGCTGACGGAGGACGCTGCGGTGCAGCTGCAGAAGCTCATTGGCGACCTCAACGCGGAGAGCGAGGCCGACACGGTCAACTACATGGTGGCATGCATCAAGGCACTCGACAACCACGGCGAGGGACGGACGCCAATCTTCATCTTTGAGCAGCTGTGCTCGATTGTGTGCCCGGAGAAGGTTGAGCCTGAGGTGTTTGTCAACCTCAAGAAGAGTCGGACGCAGGAAGAGTTTATTCGCGGTTCGATGAACAAGAACCCGTACTCGTCGAACGAGGTTGGGCCGCTCATGCGCGACGTGAAGAACAAGATCTGCCGTGACCTCGAGCTGTACGGACTCATCGATGACGATAACGGGATGGAGCTGCTTGTGCGGAACCGCAACGCGCGCGAGCCCAAGGTCTCTATCATCTCGCTCTCGCTCCCGGTGACGGTGGTGTACGAAAAGGTGTGGCAGACGACGTCGTCGGACGGAACGGGATCGACAGACCCAATGGAGGTGACGTTCCGGCTGCAGGGACTCGACGGCGAGGCGACGGAGCCGATGATTGACGAGCTCGAGGAGGAAGAGACCGAGGAGGTCGATCCGGAGGTGGAGCACGCGCTGACGGGCATCTTTGCCTCGTGCGGCGGCATTGCAGCGATGGTGTCGCGAATTGCGGCGATCTCGGAATTTGACGCGGCGCGCGAAGAGGCTGCGCTTGTGCTGCGGCTGCTGGGGACGGCGTGCAAGATTGCTGTCAATCGCAAGGCCATGCTGGAGTTGAATGCGGTGCCGACACTGCTGGACAAGCTCATGATCACGTTCCCGCAGGAGGAGCAGGTCGACATTGCCGAGGGCCTCCTCCTTGTGCTAGAAAAGGTGGTGCTCGAGGCTGCGAGCTCCGAGGCCGCGAGCGGGCGCGAGGCTGTGTCGGACGAGGAGGTGTGCCGGCAAGTCGGGATGTTCCTGGACAAGCTGGCGTCGCCGCTGGTGCGGAAGAACAAGGCGCTGGTCAAGTCGATGACACGGATCTTGCCGTTCCTGACGCTCGGCTCGCGGCCGGGCATGGAGCGGCTTGCCGAGTTCTTTGGGCCCGTGTGTGACTTTGAGGCCTTTGACGCTGCGCCCGACGACGCGCTCAAGGTTCTGTACCTCGAGTCTTTTATTGCCTTTGCGCACGCGATTCCGGCCGACGCCGGCGGAGCGAGCCTCAAGGATCTGCTTCTCGACGCCGGGCTAGTGGGCAAGGCGACGGCGTATCTGTCGAGCACGTTCCCGCTGAGCAAGAAGCAGCGAGCCAAGGTGCTTGTCAAGACGCCGAAGAAGTGGGCGGGCTCGCTGGAGAAGCCCGGGGTGCCGTACGCGCTGCGGGCGCTGACCGGGCTTGTGGCGCGCCACGCGCCGTCGCAGGCTGCGCTGGCGGAAAACGACTTGCTCAAGGTGATCCGGCTGCTGGAGGAAGTCTCGCTGGCAGAGCTCAACATCGGGTCGATGGCGGAGGATCTGCTGCGGGCTGCCGGTGAGGAGAACGAGGCGATGGCTGAAGCGATCGAGTCGTTGCGCGAGGCATCGCGGAAGGAGAAGGCGGCCAAGGCACTGGCGCACAAGATCAAAACGCTGCGCAAGGCCGGGTTCAACGTCGACGACGAAGGCAACGTGATCAAGGCCAAGGCCGGTGACAAGTCGTCGGGCATCAACCTCGCTGAAGTGGAGGAGGAGACCGGCGACGCGTGCATGATTTGCCGCGAAGGGTACAAGTTCCGACCGGACGACGTGCTGGGGTTCTACGTGTACACCACCCGGCACGAGATGCGTGCGCTCGACGATACAGCATCGCGAAGTGAGCGCGGGTACTCGACGGTGACACAATTCAACGTGGTCCACTTTACCTGCCACCAAAAGGCGGCCGAGGCCGACCGCAAGGGCAAGAGCGCCAAGGAGGAATGGGAGGGCGCTGCGCTGCGCAACAACCACTCGCGATGCAACAACATCCATCCGATGTACGGCAAGTCGACGCAGCAGTCGTCGTACCTGACGTACATGGAGCAGTTCTGGAACCAGCTGCACTCGAGCATGGGCCGCGTGGACATGCCGCGGATGCGGGCGCTGGCGCACGATGTGCGGATCCTGCTGCTGCACTACGCTGACCAGGACTCGTTTGTCGACTATGGTGGGCGCGAGTCGAACATCAAGGCGCTACCGCACGTCCTGCAGCACGGGCTTATGGTTCTCGACGTGGCATCGGGCTCGAGCTCGAGCTCGAGCTCGGGCTCGGGCTCTGGAGCCAGTTCGCGGGCGGCGTTTGCGTCTGCGCTTGAGGCGTGGTTCAACACGCCGGTGGGCGAGTGGGCAGGTGCGGCCAAGAACGTTGACAACGCCGGGTTTATGCTTGTGGCCTCACTCTGGCTCTTGCCGCGCGACGTTTGGGCTGCGGCCCGAGTGGCATTCCTCAAACGGACGGTGGTGTGGGGCGCCCTGCGGGCCAGCGCACGGGCCGAGGCCGGACCCAGCGGCGAGGCGGAAGCGGGAGAAGCATCGCGCTACGCTAAGCTCGCGCCGGCGCTCGCGCTCTTTGCCATGGTCGACAAGATGCACGAGGTGTTCAAGCGCGACGCCCGGCCGTCGCCCGGCTCGGCTGTGTCTGCAGCGGCTTCTGCGGCGGCAGTGGCCGGCACCAAAGAGGCGCCCAGTCTGACCGTGGGGAGCCGGACAACGGCAGCGTGGATCAAGTCGTTTGGTGCGGCGCTCCGCAAGCCGTCGCAGGCGCTGGAGGAGATGTCGCTCGAGATCCTGGACTTTGTGGTCCGCGAGGTTGGTGGCGTCGACTCGGTGGCAGCATGGGCCGGCGTCGTTGGCGTTGGTGACGTCGACGACACGTGGGTGGCGGACGTGCTCGCAGCAGCTGACGTCGAGCTCTGAGCCAAATGCGGTAAACAGTTGTAAGTGTGGATGGTGGTATGTGGATTCAATGGGCCAAGTGCGATCGGGCGTGACGGGTAGGGTAGGGGTGGGTGGGGCGGCGGATAGGGGAGAGGAAGAGCCGGAGGCACGGGCGCGGAGCGGGATAGACAGACGCGCTTGCTCGCCTCTCAGTCGAAGCGCGAGGCCTTGGGCACGTAGGCGACCGGGTCGGGCTTGGAGGCCGTGCGCTCGCGCGAGGCGCGGGAGCGCGGGACGCGGAAGGAGCGGCACTTTGCGCGAAAGGCGTCGAGCGAGCGGCGCTGGGTGATGTCCTCGACATCGTCCTCGGTGTAGAGGGCGTCGAGCTTCCAGCGGATGGAGGAGATGTCCTCGGCAAGGTCCGGGTCGTCCGGGTAGGCCTCGAGCTCCTTGTTGAGGGCGGCCATTTCGGCCTTGAGCTCGCCGAGGCAGCCGTCGATCTTGGAGCGGCGCAGGTCATACAGCTCTTTCAGCGAGTTGTAGACCTTGCGGCAGGCGTCGTCGGTGGGCTCGGAGGCGCCAACCGAGAGGTCGTTGAGGGTGTTGGTGATGAGGTCGTCCGTCCGCCGCATCTGCACCAGTGTGGCCTTGAACAGCGTAAAGTCAAAGCACGAGACCGCGTTGAGGGCCGTAGCCGACTCGCGCGGATCGACAGCCATGGTAGCGTAGTAGGAGGGGAGGCTGTGGGCGGGTGAGGGGAGGGTGAGGGGTGTGTGGGGTGTGTGGGGGGTGTGGGGGTGGACGCGTCAGTGGGTGGGGATCGGGGACGGGGTGAGGGGGCCGAGGGGGGGGGGGGGGGCGTACTAAGGGTGTAGTGCGTGTGTGTGTACGCGTGTGTGTATATGCGTGCGTGTGTGTGTATGTGTGTGTGAGAGAGTGTGCGTGTGTGGAAATGGGTGCACGAGTGGGGTGGGGATGCCAGTGAGTGGAGGGGGAGGGGAGGGGAGGGGAGGGGGGCGATGGCATGGTCGTCGTGTGGGTTTGGGGGGAAAGGGGGGGGGGGAGGGGGGCGGAGGGGGGGAGGGGGCGGAGGTCATCAGATCAATGGTATTGGATTGCGATGGTGGCGGCGGGAGGAAGACGGCTAATCGTCGGTGTTGGTGGTGGTCATGGTGGCGGCGGGGACGGCCGGGGCGGCGGCGATGGCGGCGTCGGCGCGGGCGAGGGCGTTCTCGCGGTAGAAGATGACCTCTTGCCAACCGCGGCGGGCGAGCTCGACGGCCTCGCGCTGGTTGGCAGCAGCACCGACAAAGCGCCCAGTGGCATCGTAACCCCAAAAGTGGCCGGCGCACACCTCCTGGATCATCTTCTCCTTGGTCTCGACCACGGCGCGCATCTCGGCGAGCTCGGCCTCGGTGTCAGCGCGGGCCGAGGCGAGTGAGGCCTGGGTCGAGGCGAGGGCGAGTTCGGCAGCCTCGCGCGCGGCGGCTTGCTCCTCGCCGTACGCGGTGGCGTCAGCGAGCGAGGTCCGGGTCGCCTCCAGATCGTTGCGCAGCGTGCGCGCCTCGTCGCCCAGAGCGGTCTCGGCCGACTGCGCGTTGGCGAGGCGGGTGGTGATGTCGAGGAGACGGTCCTTGAGCGAGGCCAGCTCGGCGCGCGCGGTGTCGTTGTCGGCGGACTTGGCTGCTGCATCGGCGCGGGCAGACTCAAGGTCGGCCTCGAGGCCGGCGATGCGAGACGACGACGTGGCGGCGGCGTCGGCGGCGGAGGTCTGAGCAGTCGCCAGCGCGTCAGTTAGCTGTGCCACCTGAGCCGATGCGTCGGCAGTGGCGGCAGTCTGCTCGGCTAGCGCCGCCTCGAGGTCGGCGATGCGGGCCGCAGCGGCAGCGGCAGCGGCGGCCGACTCTTCCTCGAGCGTGGCAGCCTTGCCACGAAGCGCATCAAGCTGCTCGTCGCGGGTGGCAATCTGTGTCGAGTACGCAGTGGCCTCGGCGGCGGCAGCGAGGCGCAGCTTCTCCAGCTGGCTCTCGAGACCGCTTGTCTTGGACTTGCTCGCCTCGAGCGCCTCGCGGGTGAGGGCGAGCGCGTCGGACGCCGAGGCTGCGGTCGCCTGCAGCGCGGCCACCTGAGTCGCGTGTGTCTCGACGAGCGTGGCGTTGGTGGCTCTGAGTGCGGAGATCTCGTCGCGCAGAGCAGCGGCAGCGCCGTCAGATTGCGGAGGACGGGTCCCGGCAGCGACAGCGGCAGCGGAAGCGGCATGCGGTAGCTCGGCGGCGGCGCGGTTGTCGCCCGCCACAGGTGCATCTGGATCAGCAGCCTCTGCCGGGGCCGCATCGGCATCGTTTGCCGGCTCGCCATCGAGCGAGTCGCTTTCCACCTCGCCGCCGTCTGCCGCTAGCACGGTATCTGCCCCCGGCGAAGGATCCGATCCCAGGCCCGGGAGGGCCTCAGCCGAAGCAGGGGCAATCACGTCTGCGGGACCGGCTGCGGCATCATCCGTTGCGGCGGCGTCGTTATCTGTGGCGGCGTCTTCCATTGCGGCGGCATCGGTATTTGCGGCTGCGGCATCGGTGGCTGTGGCGGCGGCAGCATCGTCCATCGCGGGGGCGGCATCGTCCACTACGGCGGCATCGCCTGCCGATGGCATGGCGTCGTCGTCCGCAGGATGAGGATGAGGAGCATGGGCATGGTCACCATGGGTATGGGGCGAGGAGAGTGCGTCGGATGCGGATGCGCTGGCACAGTCTGCCGACGAGACGGAGAAGGCCGAGACCGAGGCAGGCGACGACGACGACGAGGCTGCTGACGGGCCCGAGCCCGAGCCTGTGCTTGCGCCAGTGCCTGTGCCTGAGGTGGCCGACGACATGGTGGCCAGGGGAGGGGAGGGGAGGGGATGGGTGGGGAGGGGTGGGTGGGAGGGATGGGAGGGAGTGGGAGGGTGGGAGGGTGGGAGGTGGGAGGTGGGA
>NW_013657618.1:82431-86751 GCF_000142905.1 Thecamonas trahens ATCC 50062
GGGATGGGGAGTGGGGAGTGGGGATGGGGATGGGGATGGGGATGGGGATGATGGGGATGGGGATGGGGATGGGGATGGGGATGGGGATGACCATAACCATGACCATGATGCCCATGATGACCATGACCATGCCCATGACCATAGCCACCGTGAACATATCCGCCATCTCACTTCTCTCCCCTCCCACCATGGCCAACATCGTCAATTTGGCGCCCGTCCGCGACGCGGCAGCCATCCTCTCCGCCGCCACCGACAACATCTTCCTCCCAGGCCGCGGTGTCGGCGACAACATCGCCGCCACCGCCGCTGCCATCGACGCCACCGCCGCCGCTGTCGACTCGTCCGCCACCGCCCTCGCCGCCTCGGTCGACGGCCTTGCCGCCGCCTCGTCTGATCTTGGCGCCTCTGTCGAGCGCATTCCCGCCGCCGCCGCCCACGCTGCCGCGCCCTACCTTCGCCCGGCCGTCTACGCCGCCGCCGTCATCACCGCTGCTATCCTCGCCTGCGCCATCGCCGCCGGCCTCCGCCTCGCCCACCTCGCCGCCCCTGCCGCCGCTTTCCTCCTTGCCCGCGCCATCTATGCCGCCCACGCCGCGCCAGCGCCCGCACCTGCGCCCACTTCGCCCTCACCCGTTGCCTCCGAGCTTGCCGCCGCCGCCACCGCGGTCGACGCTGCTGCTACTGCCGCCGCTTGGGCCGTCCTCGCCGTAGCCCTCGTCGCCGCCCCGCTCGCCGACGCCGTCCTCGCGGGCCTCGCTCCGGCCGTCCTCGTCGCCGCCCCGCTCGCCGCCGCAGGCTACGGCCTCTGGACCTCGATCGATGCGCTGCATGCCTCGGTTGACGCCCGCCTTGCTGCTGCTGCCGCTACCGCCGAGACGGCCCGGCCTCGAGGCGGCGGCGGCAGCAGCAGCAGCGGCGGCGGCGTCGGGCGAGGCGGCGGCGGCGGCGCTGGTCGACGCCGCTCGCGCCGATATGGCCGCCAAGCTCGGTGGCGCCGTCACGGCGTGGAAGCCGCTTCCGGAGCCGCTGGCCCTCGTTCTCTCGCCCTCGCTCGATGCCATCCACCTCCCGCCCGAGGTTGTCGCCGTCGGGCCGACCTGGCTCCGCCTCGCCGTCTCGGTCACATCGGGCCACGCCGTCGACGGCCGCGTCGTCCTCTCGGTCGTGGCTGTCGAGAGCGGCGAGCGCATCATTGTCCGCCATCGGCTCTACCATGCGAACGCATACAACTCGTCGTCGACCATCGCAGATCTGGCCCTTGGCGCGCAGGCCGCATCGGCCTCACTTGCCTTGGTCATCGACGGTCCGGCCGCGCCGCACCTCGACGTCGTCGTCGACCTGCTGGCCTACGGCTTTGACGTCAACCTGTAGCAGGCGCATGTCGCAAGCTGGAGCGCCCCCGCGTGTGTGCATGTGTTGGTTTACGAAAAGGATCTCTACGTCCGTGCAGCAGGCGCCGGCGGCGCCGGGAGCGCCATGATGGCGGCGACCTGCATGCGAGCAATGTCAGCGCCCTCGACCGGGTGCTCGTCGAGCCAGGTAAGGATTTCCTGGCTCGACTCGGCAACCATGGTATGGAGGGTGGCGAGCGCGTTGTAGCGGACCATGGCCGGGACGGGCTCGTTGGCGTCGGTCGGGCCGGCAAACGAGCCGGCCTCGGCGTCCGAGCCGGCAAAGAGCGACTGGGTGAAGAAGTTCTCGATCTTGGGAATGTTTGACTCGACGAGGTCATTAAGCTGGACCATAAACTCCTCCTTCTTGCCAAACTTGACGCCATTGGCCGCGTTCTGGATGACCTTGGCCACCAAGACGAGGTACCGGCGCTCGTCGCGCGAGACTTCGTCGCGCGAGATTAGGTATTCCTGCGGCGAGGTGATGGCCGGGCAGAAGAGGCGGAGGAAGAAGAACCCGCCCATGCCCTGCACCTCTTTGCTCGGGTACGCCGTCCCCACGGTCGTCGCCACGTAAGAGAGCACTTCCTTCAGCGAGCTCGGGCACCGTCCGGATGAGCGGTAGATCGACTCGAGGAAAGTCTGGCACGTTGTCATCAGCTTGTACTTGTTGACGTCCAGCGAGTCGGCATCGGTCAGCCGCGTCGGGTCCACCTCGAGGCCCGCTGTCCCTGTGTACCCGCCGTCGAGCTCGACCTCGTCGCCTCCTTCCTTGTTGCGCGTGCTGTGGACCTGGTTGTACTGGTACAGGCACTCGAGGACAAGGACTCCGATGGTCTGCCGCACATACTCCACCGCCCGGAGCTTGCCCCACGCCTGAAACAGCTTGGTCGCCGCCGAGTTCTGCCGGAACAGCGTTTCGGCGTTGAGCGTCACTGCAACCTCGTGCTCCACAAGCGCCTTGAGGAGCGAAAGTGTCAGGTTGTGCTCCTGCGTCACTGCCATCGCAGCCACAACTGCAGAGTACAGGTTGCGCTTCGGCACCACATCTGCGAGTGCCATGTACAGCGGGAGCGAGAGCGGGTCGGTCGCCACCACACCCTCCATCGGGGCGTACCGTGCCGACGAGCCCGACGTCGCCGCCACGCCCTCAAACATTGGCTCATTCCACCGTGGGAACATCCGCGCCCACCCGTCGCTCGCCAGCGGCGGGCACATCAGCGCCGCAAAGTCAACCGACTTGTTCCGCCACTTGAAGAACAGCAGCACCACAATGGCCACCACAAGGAAGAGAAGCAGGCCGCCGCCGATGCCGGCGTACAGCGCAACCGACGAGCTCGACTTGGGATCGGCAAGCGCAGGCGTAGCCGCAGGTGATGTTCCCGACCCGGCCGGCGGAGCCGGGTCAGAGCACCCAGGCGGGTTAATGAGCCCGGCCGCGCACGTCTCGCACGACGTGCCGTTGGTTGTCAGGCACGTTGCACACTGCGATGCGCAAATAGCCGCACACGCAGGCGCGTTGGCAAATCCGGCTGTGCACTCGGTGCACTCGTTCTCGTCCGCGACAGTGCACTTGGTCGCCGCGCACTTGGACGCACAAGACAGCGAGCACGTCGGCACATTCTCGAACCGAGGCAGGCACGCTGTGCAAGACGTCGCCGAGCCTGAACACTCGGCACACGGGCTCTCGCACGGCACGCATGCAAGTGCCGTGGCGTTGTAGAAACTGCCCGAATTGCAGCTACATGAGCCGGCACTTGAACTCGCGATCGGATTCAGGTCGCTCGTCAGCAGAGAAATCTCTGCCGCAGTCAGCTCACGGTTCCACATCGCAAGGTTGTCAATCCACACCTCGCTGCGGAACGAGGTAAAGGTCGGGCCCCAGAAGCCGAGCGGCGCTGCATTGCCAGCTGGGAAAGAAGATGTAGAGAAGTAGCGGTCGTTCTGTCCCAAGACAAACTCGGTTGGGGTGAGCTGAGCAGTGTCGGCGATGTTGTTCAGAGTGTTGACCACGCCACCATGCACGGTGCCATTGATGTACACAAAGCCAGCGTTCGCTGCCGTCTCCGAGGCACGCTTCCAGGTCACGGTCAATTGGGTCCACTCCAACAACGAGTTGCGATCAATGTTGATGTCTGAAGAAAACACTACTGTATCGGCCGCAATGACGATGACGCGCACGTTGCCACCTGACATCCCCAACATAATGCACATGCCTTCGTTGCTGGCAACAGGTGTGATGCCTCGGGAGGGGCAAAACAGACCCATTCTTGCGTTCGACTCACTGCCGCCAGAAAACTCGATGTCGACCAGCTTGACCCACAACGAGATGGTCGCCTGCTTAACGTACTCGGAAGTTGTGCCCGACTCGCCCCAGAGCAGAGGCTCGGCCACAGGCTCCCCGTTCGCGAGGCGATGCGCAGCCATGACCGTAGTTGGCGGTGGTGACGAGCCTGAATGCTGTGTCACAAACGCCACCGCTTGTCCCGCAACACCTGCCGGGAACGTCGGGCTGCCAGCGAGATTGAACGGCATGGCTGCGCCAGGCGCGACCGAGTTAGCCGTGCCCTCCATGGGAAAGTAGGCAGCAAGACCGTCGAGCAGACCAAAGTTGTACGAGCCACCAGCACAGCCCGGAGGCGTGTACGTCACTGTTCCCACCACCACCATCACCATCATCCCAACCACGCCATGACAAGCACACCCATATGTGAGAGAGTGGGGGAGTGGGGGGGGGGGGGGAGGGAGAAGGGGGGGAGGGGGGAGGGGGGGAATCGCTGAAAAAGGCCGAAAGCGGCAATTGCCGCTATTTTGCTACCGAAACGGGAGAAGGGAGGGGAGGGGCAGGGCAGGGGGGGGGGCATGCAAGGGGAAGGGGAAAGGGGGGGGGGAGCGAGAGGGAGGCAAGGTTGCGTATGTGGGGGGGTAA
>NW_013657618.1:86963-93746 GCF_000142905.1 Thecamonas trahens ATCC 50062
GGGGGAGGGGAGGGGGGGGGAGCGAGGGAGGACATACCGGCTGCGTGGGTGCCTGCAAGAAGGACCATAAAGGCCATGGCCACAAGGAGCGCTCGTTGGCCCATTGCGCGTGAATTGGACGAAAAGTCGAGTATGGCGTGTTCCTGTTTGGAGTGGCCGGCCAAGGCCAAGAGCGGTCGAATCAGCATTGTCGGCGATGACGACCAGAACGACCCCCCCCCTCCCCCCCCACCCCCCAATGCCATCCAGGTTGGATAGCATGGTTTCTTGGTCAATCATGTGTTTGCCATCACGTTAATCGATGGAGACTGTACGAGATTGGCGTACAACTCGCCACGGCCATGCCGGAACAGGTCGCACACACAGCACGTTGGATGTCATGTGGTGGGGAATGAGATGGGCGGGATGTGATGGCACTGCGATGGTCTTGACGAGAGTGTGCGGTGGGACGGGGACGACGACAGGAGCAAGAGCGGGTGTTGGCTCCGAGCACGAGGTACGCAACTGGGCTCACACACCACACGCCTCGGACACCCCCCCCCAAGCTATTAGCAGCACGACCCGTCTCGGGAAGAAGATGTCGCGGCGACTGGGTGGGCACGGAGCAGCGGCGCGACTTGCGCGGCAAGTGCGGCGGGCGGGAGGGCGGTCCGGGTGGGAGGACGGTGGCGGGTTGGGAAGCGGTAACGACGACATGCTGGCCGACGAGATGGAGAGCGCGGTGAAGGAGATGGCGCAGGAGCGGCGGGTGACGCAGTCGTTGGAGCAAGTCTTTGCCCGCAAGGTGCGGACAGATGACGAGCTGCAAGCCATCTACGACCTGGCCAAGCCGCTGCAGGGCTTTGACAAGTACGCCGAGTACACCAAGCGTGAGCTGTGCAAGGTCATGCACTACGAGCGGTACGACGGCGTGGCCAAGCGAGTGGTCTTCTACGAGGGCGACCCGCCCGACGGCTGGTATTTAGTGCTCTCGGGCAAGCTCGATGGCAAGAAGCTGCCGCCGGATTCGGACATTGACGAGCTCAAGGCCATGTCGGCCGACATCGAGTCGCTCTCCACCGCCGTCTTTACTCTTGGTCGCGGCAAGGCCTTTGGCGAGGGCGCCCTGCAGCGGTCGTCGGGCTCGGCCACGCCGGGCCTCCGTGCCGCCACCATTGTGGCCAACGAGCCGGTCGAGCTGCTCAAGGTCGGCCTGGAGGACTACATCAAGCTGCTGCAGATCGAGGAGGACAAGAACATCGAGGCCACGGTGGCGTTTCTCAAGCGCATGCCGCTGTTTGCAGACCCCGAGTGGACGCACGGCAAGCTGCGCAACGTGGCCCAGACCTTCACCGTGGCGCAGTACATGCCGAACAAGCTCATCTACCAGCAGAGTGTGACCCACGGCGACGCGTTCTACATTGTCAAGTCGGGCACCTGCCGTATCGTCAAGGAGCTGGACATCCCGTACACCGACGCAGGTGGGCGGACCCGGATCAAAAAGGTCTTCCTCCACATCAACACGCTCGAGGAGGGCGCGCACTTTGGCGAGTATGCCATCATCGAGGGCTGCCGCCGCTCGTCCTCGGTATGCTCCGTCTCCAACGTCCTGCTCTACGTCATGCCCTCGGCCGAGTTCAAAAAGTACATTGTCGACAAGACTCGCCAGAAGCTTCTCGATCGCATCAAGACCTATCCGTCCGAAGCTGACATCATCAAGTCATACAAGCAGCAGCAAGAGTGGAACCGCTACAAGCGCAAGCTCGTCACTTCCACTCTCTCGTACGGCGCCCGCGCCACAACCTCGTTTGCCTCCACATTTCGCTCGACAACCTCGGCTCCATCGTCAGTTCTCACTCAGTCGCTCGCCGACGCCAAGCGCTCGTCGTACGGCGCGCCGCTGCCGGCAACAGCATCGCTCTCGCGACAACGGCCGCGGCGAGCGCTCGACAGCGACCGGTCCAGTCGGCCCGGCCGCCGCCGCCGGGTAGGCGCGGGTACCGCATCCGTGGCCGCGGGAAGCGCAGGTGCCAGCGACGACGACCCGCCAGCAACTGACCGCCCAGCAACCGGGCGCACTCGCTCGCGCTGGCTGCCCGGCGCCCGGTCGATCGACGCCAAGCTCCTCCGCGAGCAGGGCGTCCGCGGCGGCGGCTCGCTGAGAGCCGGCACCGTCAAGCCGTCGCTCGTGCCGGCCGGCCGGTCATCGGTCTCGCTCGCGCCGGCGCTGGCGTACCAGCCGAGCTCGGCTACGTGGAGCAGTGCCGGCGTCCGGTCGTCGCGGCGTGCAGCCGCGGCGTCGTGGGCAGAGTAACATGTGAGCACCAGTCTGACCTACGGTGGCGTCAGGGCTGCCATCCACTCGTCGTGCATAGTGGTCGACGAGCAGCGGAGGAAGACGTGCGGGCTGCCGTCGCTCGTCACCACGTTGATGAGCGTTTTTTCCGGCGAGACAATCGAGAGCGTGCCACTCCCGCCGGCCATGTCCAGCACGTACAGGACGGCGCCGACGGCCGGTGCGTCGACTGCAGGCTCGGCGTCGAGCACCACCAGGACGCCGAGGCGGGCAACACCCCATCCGCGGGTCCAGCGCGCGGCGTCAGGCTTGCGGAACTCGAGAACGCCGGCGTAGCCGCCATCGGCCGCCATGGCGCGGAGGTCGTCGACCGCGGCGCGGAACGGGAGCGTGACAGGCGCAGAGGCCCAGAGCGCGCCGCGCGAGCCCGGCGGCTGCGGCTGCGGGTTGTCATCGATGCCACCGTTGGGCGCAAAGACCAGCGGCGGCGGCGGCTGGATGGCAATGAGCGCATCGGACTGAGCAGCAGGGCCAGAACCGGGCACAGCTGGGACAATATCGGGGAGCTCAGCCGAGACCGGCGACGACGGCAGTGGCTCGTCGCTCCCGTTGAGCACGTCCTCGCCCGAGAGCAAGGTCTCAAAGGCGAAAGCCTTCATAAAAGGCGCGTCCGCCGGTGGCTCGGGAAGCAGCTCTTCGTCCGAGTTGGCCTTGCTTCCATGTTCTCCCGGCAGCATCGGCAGCAACGGCGAGGACGGTGTGCCAGGCGGAGATCGGAGCGAGCCGGTCGACTGGCGCTTGACCAGCGAGCCGCCACCATCGGATGCGCTCGGCGACGTCGGGGTCTGCGGCTGGTTGGGATGCGACAAGTCGCTGGCCGAGCTCCGAGCCTTGGCCAGGGCCAGGGTGGCCACGTTCGCCTGAACAGAGATCGACCGCGAGGTGGTCGACGATGAGCGGGTCTTTGACGAGCTTGGCGGGAGCGGCGGGAGCGCCCGCTTCTTGGCCCCAGTCACCGACGCCGACCGCCCATTGCGGGTTGCCAGGTGCGGCGGGCGCTTGGCAGGGTCCATGGCGGGGTGCAAAGTGGTGTGGAGAGGAGCGGTGTGTGGAGAAGGGTGGGGGGGTGGGGTGGGGGTGGGAGGGCTGCCTGTCGTCCTCGTTTTCCAGGTGCGGGTGTAGCGGGGGATAATCATTGGTCTTGATGGATTTATCGTAGTGTGGGTGGTGTGGCGGGGGATAATCATTGGTCTTGATGGATTTATCGTAGTGTGGGTGGTGTGGCGGGGGATAATCATTGGTCTTGATGGATTTATCGTAGTGTGGGTGGTTTGCCTGGTGTCCTGCCTTTGTTCGAAAGCGATCGATGGTTTGGCAATGGCAGCCGTGGGACCGTGTGGCGGACGACTTGAATTTGGAACGATACCCTTGACTCTTCATTTCATCATGTACGTCAGAACAAGGTAAGTTGGGGGGGATAATCATTGGTCTTGATGGATTTTATCGTAGTGTGGGGTGGTGTGGTGGGGGATAATCATTGGTCTTGATGGGATTTATCGTAGTGTGGGGTGGTGTGGTGGGGGATAATCATTGGTCTTGATGGATTTATCGTAGCGTGGGTGGTGTGGTGGGGGATAATCATTGGACTTGATGGATTTATCGTAGTGTGGGTGGTGTGGTGGGGGATAATCATTGGTCTTGATGGATTTATCGTAGTGTGGGTGGTGTGGCGGGGGATAATCATTGGTCTTGATGGATTTATCGTAGTGTGGGTGGTGTGGTGGGGGATAATCATTGGTCTTGATGGATTTATCGTAGCGTGGGTGGTGTGGTGGGGGATAATCATTGGTCTTGATGGATTTATCGTAGTGTGGGTGGTGTGGCGGGGGATAATCATTGGTCTTGATGGATTTATCGTAGTGTGGGTGGTGTGGTGGGGGATAATCATTGGTCTTGATGGATTTATCGTAGTGTGGGTGGTGTGGCGGGGGATAATCATTGGACTTGATGGATTTATCGTAGTGTGGGTGGTGTGGCGGGGGATAATCATTGGTCTTGATGGATTTATCGTAGTGTGGGTGGTTTGGCTGGTGTCCTGCCTTTGTTCGAAAGCGATCGATGGTTTGGCAATGGCAGCCGTGGGACCGTGTGGCGGACGACTTGAATTTGGAACGATACCCTTGACTCTTCATTTCATCATGTACGTAGCAGAGGTGAGAGCACCACCACAGTAGCCATAGTATCCACGAGCACACGCGGTACTACCTCCCGTGATACCCGTACTCTACATATGTCCTTCTCCCCATCTTCCGCTCAGACCGCCGCCATATCCCGCCCGCAATGGCTGTCCCTCCCGCTGCTGCCGAGTGTGGGGGGGATGAGATGCGACTGTCACATTTTTGTATGACTCCTCCGGTCCCGCCGCCATTGTCGGCCCCTACCACCCGCATACACCATCCTTTCCAACCACCATCGCCACTATGGCCAGTATACGTGTCCTCGACTCTCCATGCAACTGGCCATGTCCGTGCACTCTCGCTGGTCCCCTGGAGAGCCACGGATGTGTGCCGGGCGGTGCCCGCATTTTCCCCCTCCACCTTGCCCGCCCCCCGACCGACCAGCCAGCACTCGGCAGCAGACCTGTAGGGAGGCAGCAGCAGCAGTAGCAGCAGTAGCAGCAGGGTGGTACAAGGCGTATCTCACGAGAGAGCGGGTGTGTTATGTGTGACGGGCTGTGCAAGGATAGGCAGATTTTCGTCAAGACCCTCACCGGCAAGACCATCACCCTTGAGGTCGAGTCGTCGGACACCATCGAGAACGTCAAGACCAAGATCCAGGACAAGGAGGGCATCCCCCCTGACCAGCAGCGCCTCATCTTCGCTGGCAAGCAGCTCGAGGACGGCCGCACCCTCTCGGACTACAACATCCAGAAGGAGTCGACCCTCCACCTCGTCCTCCGCCTCCGTGGTGGTGTTATCGAGCCGACCCTCCAGGCCCTCGCCCGCAAGTACAACTGCGACAAGATGATCTGCCGCAAGTGCTACGCGCGCCTCCCGCCCCGCGCCACCAACTGCCGCAAGAAGTTCTGCGGCCGCACCTCGCAGCTCCGCAAGAAGAAGCAGCTCCGTTAAGAGCAGGTAAAATCCCATGGATCTGTGGCGCCATTGTACGCGGCACCGCATACGCTCTGCTTGCTTCATAGATAGATACAAGCGGCAAAAAGACTGGGTGTTACTTGGCCCTCCATCTGGTGCGCCGAGCGGGGCGGGGCGGGTTACCCGTCAATGGTAGCGGCCACGATCTGGAGAACGTCCTCGTCGGCAAGGACGTGCTTGAGGCCGACGCGCTGCGGATTGGGGTTAAACTTGGACGAGCGGCCCCAGACGGTGGCGTACTTAAAAGTGTTGACCATGTCGTTGTGGATGGAGCGGCAGACGGACTCGACGTCTGTGCCGTCACGGAGGATGAACGGCTCGTCAAAGTCGGGCATGGCCGAGCGCTTCTTGGTGTAGACGCGGGTGAGGTCGAGGTAGTCCCAGATGGACTCGATGAGCCAGTCGAGGTTGATGTCCCACGCGCATGAGATGACGATGGTGTCGGGCTGGTTTGCCAGCCGCTCGACCTCCTCCATCCACACCGTGTCCATCTTGTTGTACACGTAGAGGCAGCGGATGTACCGGCGGTTGCCCTGGATGACGTCGATGAACTGCTGCATGGTGGCATCCTCGCGGAAGAGGACTTCAGCGTGGTGGATTTTGTACGTCGAGAGAATTGACTTGACCACGTTCTCGTCGATCTTGGTCAGCGGGACCGTCGAGTTGAACTGGATGCCGCCGCCCTTCTTGACCTTGAACGTGATGTCCGGCGGCTGCTCGTTGAGGCGAATGCCGACCGACTCGAGTTCGGCCTCGAGCAGCTTGCGCTGGATCTCGCCCTTGGACGCGTCCATCATCATCAGAATGAGGTCCGACGTCCGCGCCACGCCGATGACCTGGCGGCCGCGGCCCTTGCCCTTGGCGGCGCCCTCGATGATGCCCGGTAGATCCAGGAGCTGGATGTTGGCGCCCATGTACTCGATGACGCCTGGAATGCACGTGAGGGTCGTGAACTCGTATGCGCCCGACGTCGACTCGGTATCGGTCACCTTTGACAGCAACGTCGACTTGCCGACCGAGGGAAAGCCGACCATGGAGACGCGGGCATCGCCGGCCTTGGCCACGTCAAAGCCCTCGCCCTTGCCAGAGCTCTTCGGACCCTCCATCATCTCTGCACGCGCCTTGGCCAGCTTGGCCCGCAGAGAGCCCAAGTGCTTCTCCGTCGCCTTGTTCTTCTGCGTCCGCGCAATCTCCGCCTCGAGGTCCTTAATCTTGTCCAGCAAGCCCATGGTGTCCGTCTGCTCGCCAAGGGGAAGACTGTGGGTGGGGTGGGTGGGGTATGGGTAGGGGTAGGGGTAGAGATGGGGTGGGGTGGGGGTGGGGTGGTAGAGAGTGACGTGGGGAGAGCAACAA
>NW_013657618.1:94313-104413 GCF_000142905.1 Thecamonas trahens ATCC 50062
TTCAATGGGGGGGTGGGCAGGACGAAAAGCGGATCGCATGGGTTGCCCCCCCAGCCAGCCACCCGCCACCGCCCGCCAGCCACCCGCCACCGCCCGCCAGCCACCCGCTGAAGAACCGACTCGCTTTCGGCCCAAGCCACAGCCAGGACTCCAAGCCACCACCACCACACACTACAACTACGACCCACTTAACCCCGAACCCATACAACAATGGTACGCGCCCCTCCCCCCCTCCCCCCCTCCCCCTCCCCCTCCCCTCCCCCCCCCCCCCCTCTCCTGCCTCACCCCCGCACTCACCCCTCCTGGCCCACAGCTCTTCTACTCGTTCTTCAAGACACTGGTGGACCAGCGTGTGGTCATCGAGCTCAAGAACGGGCTGACTATCGAGGGCTCGCTCCACTCTGTCGACCAGTTCCTCAACTGCAAGCTCAACGATGTCAAGGTCGACGACGAGGCAAAGTTCCCCCATCTCGTCTCGCTCACAAACTGCTTTGTCCGTGGCTCGGTCATCCGCTACATTCAGCTGCCCAAGGACGCTGTTGATCTCGACGTTCTCGAGGATGCTACCCGGAAGGAGCTCGAAGCTGATGCGTAGAGAGCTCGAGGGTGTGCGCGAGTATGCCCGCGAGTGTGCACCCGACGATGCGCGTGAGTGTGCGAGAGAGTGGGTGTGGTCGTGCCCGCGAGTCGCTCGCTGTCTCAAGCGAAGTTCCCCTTCCTCCACATCCACCCACATTCCACGCCAGCAAGACGGTCTCTGGCCGCAAGCTCTGGGCGGAAGCACGTGCAAGATCAGCCAAACGGTGAACGAGATCGCAGTGCGCTCGGTGAGATGGATGACCTCCTTGCTTCCGCCTCTTCGGTCGAGGATGGCACTAAACACGCTGTGCGCCAGATGTGCTTGGACACGCGAGCGATGCCTGCCAGTAGGCGTCAAACAGGGCCTCGGCCTGGGCGTAGAGCGAGGACTCGGGGCCGGATAGCGGTGGACCGGCGGCACCGATCCGGTCGACGTCCGGCCTGGCGGCGGCCATGTTGGCGGTGACAACAAAGGACTCGACATTGGGGATGGAGGCCCGAGGTGGGGAGGTTGATGAAGCCGATGATTGTTGCCTGGGCAAAGAGGTACAGCTTGGTGTGGGGCGTGTCGCCCGGCCAAAACCGTGCTCTGACCCGATTCTTGCCAAATTCACGAATGAGCAGGTTGATCTTGCTTGTGGCCTTGCCTGGCGGGTTCTGTTTCTCGTCGGCCACCACCCGCAACACCAGGCTGTTGGTGGTCGCCATCGCCGCCCGCACTACCTCGTCCACGGCTGTGTCCGAGAACTTGTACACTACCTACCGCATATCCTCCCCACTCGTGGCTTGGCCAACCAGCTGCGAGAGCGCATCAAAGCCCGAGATGTCGATCGTCTAGTATAGTCGTATTCCGCCGTGCCCCTACGTCAGCAATCCGTCCAAGAACTTGTCCGATCTGGCCAACGACCGCCACGCTGCCCGTCCGCTGTTGCTGCTACTGCTGCCGCCGGCGCCGTCTAGTGAGTCACCGACACTTGCTGCCGCGGCGACTGCCGCGATCGCGACTATGAGCGCCACCCCCATCATCACACTGAGAGATGCAGCCATGGTCGGTGTGGGAGAGTGAGATGTACGCGGCGGAGAGGGGAGAGAGGGAGACGGCCAAGAAGACAGCAGGTTGGACAATGATTTGTTACGAAGGCTAGGATGGTTGGTGTGTATGGTGTGGTGTGGTGGTGTGGACGGAGATCAGTCGTCGCCAAGCACAGTGACAGCAGTGTCGATGTTGAGCGGCGGGTACATGGCCTTGACCGGCTGGTCGAGGATGTGGTTGCCGGTCCGCTTGGCGAAGACCATGATCTTGTAGAGCGAGATGATGTCCCACTCGGCCTGCGAGGCATGGGCGGGCAGCATGCGGTTGTACTTGGCCTTCATCTTGTACTTGTCGTACATCTTGGAAAAGTTGGCCGAGAAGACGAGCTGGAGGTCAAACTCAGCAGCAACGGCCTGCAGCTTGGCGGTGGGAACAACAAACTCGGGGCAGTCGACCAGGTCGCCGAGGGCAAAGTCGTAACCGAGGCCAAAGTCGAGGTCCTTGTCCGAGGCGGGCAGCGGCGCGTGCATGCGGAGCGAAAAGTGCTCGTTGCTGAGAGTCATTTTGTCGGGCGACTTTGCGAGCCGCGACCGAAGCGCAGCCTCGTCGACGGTTGTGGCAACAAAGTGGGCGCCCGGCTTGAGAAAGGCGGCAATGTTCCAAAGCATCATGCGCGCGTGCGCCTCCGAGCCACATCCGTAGTGCAGCGCAAACTGGCACGAGGCCAGGTCAAAGCCTGCCCCGCCGGTGGCCACAGGTCCGATATGCTTCCAGATCGGGACCCGGGTCGCGTCAGCAGCCACAAACCGCGCCACAAACCGGCGCTCCTTCATCCCGTTATACCGCGAGACTGCCTCGTTCACGGCGCCGCGCGCAATGTCGACGCCGACCCACTCGCGCACACCGAGCTTGGCCCACTTGAACAGGTCGCCACCCTTGCCGCACGCCATGTCCAGGACCCGGAAGCCTGGCTTGCGACAAAAGTCGCCCAGCAGGTTGGCCTTCATAAAGTTGTTCACCGCCCGCAGCGCAATGAGTGGCGACGACTGGCGAGCCGCTAGCGTCGCTCCAGCCGCCACCGAGTCGTAGTGCGCCGCCACCCGCGAGCCGGGCGTCCGCCGCGACGTCGAGCCCGGTGGCGGCGGCGACGCCGCCTCGGTCGACCACGTCGAGCTCCGCGGCCGCTGCGGCGAGTCCCACTCGAGCGCCACAGACGGCGTCACAGAGGTCTCGGGCGAAAACCCGGCCGGGCGCCCGGGCGCTCCGCTCATACCCACCATGCTTCCGCCGGCTGCGCTCCCGCCAGGCCCGCGCGGGAGCAGCGACGTCGACGCCGGTCCCGCCATACGCGCCGGCGGCGCTGCAGAATCACCCGCAGCCCCGCCGACGCTCGCGCTCGTGCTTGCGCTCGCCATTCCGCCATACAGCAGCTTGGCCCGCTTACTCTCGCTCTCGCCCTCTGTACCCGGAGCCACAGCTCCGGCATTTCCGCCAGCGCCCGGAGCACCAGTCAAGGCCTCCGAGTCCCGCTTGCGCTTCAGCGAGCCCGGGGCGCTCGCCGTCCCGCACCCGCCCGGGCCGCTCTCGCCCTCGCCACGGGCCACATCCATGGTGCCCACGCTCAAAGGACGGCCCACATCAGCCGCTGTCGCCCCACACCCGCAGCCGTCGCCCACGCACCGTCCACACCACCCGCAGAAGCACCACCCAAGCCACCCGCACCCGTGCGCCCGTGCGGGAGAACAGCAAGTCGCCATCACAACCGCACCATCCGGCGCCGCGGCAGGGGGGGGGCAAACCACGCCGAGGAGAGCGCCGAGGAGCGGGGAAAGGGCCCAAAGTACCGGGCAACATCAATGCCACCCCCACAATCGCATGTGCACGCGCCGCGGACCAATATTCCCGCCAGCAGAGGACGGCATAGGCCGCGGGTCGCGGCAGGGAGAAGGCGACCAGCCGCCAGTTTCGCGCCGAGCGTTCCGAGTCGCATTGGAAGGCGGGCAAAAAAAACAGCGACAGGCAGCGGCAGAGGTCACACCAACCACGCATGTTCCAGAGCAAGGAGACAGGGAATATGTGAGCCAAGGAGGTGCATGGTGTGTGCTTCTACTCCGTGGCAACGTGTTTGTGAAGTCCGGGGGCGGACAAGGGGAGCTGCAAAGGAAGGGGAGGCGGAGGGAGGGGGGGGGGGGGAGGAGACCCGCTACGATCACGATCATGATCACAACCCGTCCGCTCCACACACACACTCTCTCTCGCTCTCACTCTCTCTCACTCTCGCTCTCTCACCCGTGCGCCGTACCCGAAGAGCCGACGACCTCCATGATGTGGACGCTCTTTTTTCTTCCTTACCACGTCCAGAAACGACGACGGCTTTCCGGACGAGCAAAGGAGTAACTCGTACCCAACTTCTGTAGCTTCCTTCTCGAGTAAACGAGCAAGGAAGGTGTGAGCGGTCGGATCGAGAGAGTGAGGTGAAAGGCACTACGATTGGCAAACGTTAACGATAATTGCAAGAGCCAAACGCCAAGCCGACGATTAATTTCGAACAAACGGATCGAATGCTTCGATGCACCCAAAACACTCTCTCGCTTGCCGGCCGAGCGGTCGCTCCGCTGGCTATACTGCTTGGGATCGTATCTCCTTGCTTTCACTACACTGGCGTTCAGTGCCAGCACATTGTGCCGATTGGCACGGTTATCCGTGTGTACATGAGCTGCAGCCGTGTGCTCGCGTACACACGACATCAGCGTGCGATTTGGGCACCCAGAGCGCGCCCCGTCATCATCGTCGTAGTCGTTGCGCATCGTTACCTCATGGGAGGGAGGGTGGCTTCCCGCTCCTCTGGAGCCGACTGTGTTGACGCCATTGGAGCTCTCAGCAAAGTAAGGTGCCAGCTACCTTGCTTTGCTCAGGCGGCTACGAGTTACCCGTTCAATACCGCATCGATAGTCTGTGTCGATTGTCCGTGGCCACCTACCGCCATTGAAAGAGGGCCATGATTGCTTTGGTCGATTCCTCGCATCGCTCGGCGGCTACGATTGTCCACTATGATAGCTATGAGTGAGCCCCATCGATTCCTCTGGTACGATTATTATTGGCTAACAACGATTATTAATGGGTACGATGAACAGCATTGCCAACGCGACACGGCCGCACTCACCGCCGACCATCAACAAGCTCATTCTCGACATCAAGCGCTCTGCTGCCGCGCACGCTTACATCGTACCATCTCATCATGAGCCACAACCCTCTTCCGATGGGCCAGACCCTCTCTCCCTCCCATCACCCCCTTCCCCCCCCCCCCCCCCCCTCCTCCCCCCGAGCCCCGCCCAAGGACGGAATAGCTCGTCTGCCACTGCTCTCCCTCCACCGCCCATGCTCCGACTGTATGGATGGAGAAGCCGGCTCAGCTGGCTGCGGCACTCGGTGCTCGCGCAGCAGTGGGCAGCTGGTCGTCAAAGCGCTGTACATCATCAGGTGGTGCTCTCGTTCTCCACAGCAGTTGGCAGACGAGCAGCTGCTACCGACGCAGGCGGTGAGGTCGAGCTCGGAGCGCAGGCTCAGGCCGAGGCCCATGAGAGCGATGGCGATATTGTTCGCTGTGTCTCCGAGGTGGGCGTGGCCGGCGATCGCGCGGTGTGGCGGAACGATGACTTGGGCCGGCCGGTCGAACTGGATGGTCTCCCCACTGATGTCACGGTGGTGCGGACGCCCGACGAGGCGGCCGAGCTGGCGGCGGCGCTCATCGAGCTATCACGGGCTCATCCGGAGCGGATGTTTGCATGCGATGTCGAGTCGGTGATGTCGGCTGACGAGGCGGTCGACGGTGACGGCGAGGGTAAGGGCGAGGCCGGGCAAGGCGCGACGGGTGTTCGGAGCGCGCCATCGCTGGCCAAGACCTCGCCGTACCTCGCCGGGCGAGTCATCTGCCTCTCTGTCTACGCAGGGCGCGATTTTGACTTTGGAGCAGGCTCGCGGCTGTGGATCGACAACCTCGATGAGGCCTCAGGCTGCCTTGAGGCCTTTGCGCCGTTTCTGGAGGCGCCCGAGGTGCCCAAGGTCTGGCACAACTACTCGTTTGACAAGGCGCAACTGATGCGGCACGGCATTGCCGTGGACGGGCTCGGTGGTGACACGCTGCACATGGCGCGGCTGTGGAACTCATCGCGCAAGCTTCGCGGGTACTCGTTGGCAGCGCTGTCGGAGGACTTGCTGGCGGCGCCCAAGGTGAGCATCAAGGACAGCTTTGGCATGCGCAAGATCAAGGCCAACGGCGAGCCTGGCAAGCAGATTGTGGTGCCCGAGCTGGACGCCGTGCAGCGATCAGCGCGGCTGGTGAGCAAGTGGATCCACTACTCGACGTACGACACGCAGGCGACGCACGAGCTCTACCTCGAGCTAGCGTCTCTGCTGGCCGCGACGCCGTGGCGGCCCAACACCATGACGCTGCCGGCCGGCTTTGAGCCGCGATCGGCCACCATGCTCGACTTCTACAACGCCGTCTGGAGGCCGTTTGGCGCCCTGCTGACCAACATGGAGGCGCGCGGCATCCGGGTCGATGCGAGTCAGCTGGCGGCGTCCGAGGCCATTGCCATCAACGACCGCGACGCCCACGAGCGTGCCTTCCTCGACTGGGCCGATGCTGTCTCCCCTGGCGCGCGGCGGATGAACATTGCGTCGCAGCTGCAGAAGACGCAGCTGCTCTTTGCGCCGTGCGCCAACGCCAAGACCAAGGAGAAGCTCCCGCGCGAGCGCGCGTTCAAGATCCTCAACACCGAGGGTATCATTCTGGAAGGCAAGAAGAAGCCGCTCAAGCACCGCGAGCTCGCCATCGCCGGCCTCGGCATGAGCCCGCTCGAGACGACCGACGCCGGCTGGCCGTCGGTCTCGTCGGCCGTCGTCTCGGCGCTCGCCGGCAAGATTGTCGATCCTACTCTCGACGATGCGAGCGTCAACAGCTACGGCGCGGCGTACGAGCAGGTCGAAGCCGCAGCCGGCGCCACCGGCGAGGAGCGACCGTTTGCGGCGTCGGCGACGCCCGGGCACGACGCGTGCGTCGCTCTAGACGCGCTCGCCAACGTCACGGCCATCGACACGCTGCTCTCCAACTTTATCATCCCGCTCCAGACCATGACTGACGACGCGTCGCGGATCCACTGCTCACTCAATCTCAACACCGAGACCGGGCGGCTCTCTGCACGCAACCCGAACCTGCAGAACCAGCCTGCGCTCGAGAAGGATCGGTATCGGGTCCGCGACGCGTTTCGGGTCCCGCCCTCGCGCACGCTCATTGTGGCTGACTACGGGCAGCTCGAGCTGCGGCTCCTGGCGCACATGGCGTCGTGCGAGTCGATGATTGCGGCCTTTGAGCTCGGTGGCGACTTTCACTCGCGGACGGCGCTCGGCATGTACGGGCACATCCAGGAGGCGCTCGACTCGGGCGAGGTGCTGATGGAGTGGGACTCGTCGGACGGGGCGGCGGCGCCCAAGCCGCTGGTCAAGGACGTCTTTGCCTCTGAGCGGCGCAAGGCCAAAGTGCTCAACTTTTCCATCGCCTACGGCAAGACGCCGATCGGCCTCGCAAAGGACTTTGACGTCACCGTCGACGAGGCGCAGCAGACGCTCGACCTGTGGTATGCCGACCGACCCGAGGTGCGGGCGTGGCAGGAGGCGACGATCGAGGAGGCCACCCAGTGCGGGTACACCACGACGCTCATGGGCCGGCGCCGCTACCTGCCGGCGCTGCGGTCGAGCAAGCCGTTTGCGCGCGGCCACGCGGCGCGCGCCGCCATCAACACACCCATCCAGGGCGGCGCCGCCGACATTGTCACAGCCGCCATGCTCCGCATCGAGGCCTCGCCCAAGCTCACCCACCTCGGCTACGAGCTCCTTCTGCAAGTCCATGACGAGGTCATCCTCGAGGGCCCGGCCGAGGCCGCCGACGAGGCGCTCGCCGAGGTTGTGGCCCTCATGGAGGATCCGTTCGGCGTCCCGCTCAAGGTTCGGCTTGAGGTCGATGCCAAGCACGCGCAGACGTGGTATGAGGCCAAGTGAGGATGGTGCGTGTTTGGAGGTGTACAGACAGAGTTTGTTAAAGAGATAACTTACCCGCCGCGCTGCATGCGGCGCATCTCCTCCTCGGAGGGAGGTGGGGTAAGCTGGATGATGTCGTCGACGCGGAGGATGGTGGCGGCGGCCTCGGCGGCAAACTTGATGGCCTTGACCTTGGCCATGGCGGGCTCGACGACGCCGGCGGCCATGTTGTCGCGGACGGCACCGGTCTTGAGGTCGAGGCCGGTGTGGGCGAGGGCGGGGTTGCCGCCGGCAGCCTGAGCCTCCGAGTGGGCGGCGCGGAGCTGGGCGACGAGCTCCATCGAGTCCTTGGCGGCGTTGATGGCGAGGGTCTTGGGGATGACGAGGAGGGCCTCGGCAAAGCAGGCGATGGCGACCTGCTCGCGCGACGAGATCGAGGTGGCGTACTTCTCGAGGTAGACCGAGAGGGCGGTCTCGACGGCGCCGCCACCAGGCACAACACGCTTGGACTCGAGGACGCGCTTGATGACGCAGAGGGCGTCGTGGACTGAGCGGTGCATCTCGTCGAGCATAAACTCGTTGGCGCCGCGGAGGACGATGGATGCGGCCTTGGTGAAGAGCGGGTCGCGGATGACCATCATCTCGTTGTCCGACACGCGCTCCATCTCGACAATGCCGGCCTGGCCAAGGTCGTTCGGGTCAAAGGTCTCGGAGCCCTCGAGGTCGCCCATGGAGAGGATGACCGAGCCGCCGGTGGCCTTGGCAATGCGCTTGAGGTCGACCTTGGAGCAGCGGCGGACGGCCATGGCGCCAGCCTCCACAAAGTACTTGAGGCAGAGGTCGTCGATGCCGCCCGTGGTGAGGATGACGTTAGCGCCGGCCGCCAGGATCTTCTGGATACGCTCCTTGGTAATGTCGGCCTCACGCGTCTGCATGGCCGTCATCTCCTCCGGGTCCGAGATGAGGACCTGGACCTGGAGGCCGAGGCGCACCTTCTGGAGGTTAAAGTCCAGGAGAGCAATCTTGGCGTCGGTCACCCGCTTGGGCATCGCCTCCGAGCCGAGCCGCACGTTGAGGGCGTAGCCGTTGACCCGGAACGATTCGCGCGACGACTTGCCGTGCGCCTTGAGAATGTTGACCGCAGCCACCGGGTACTTGCCGTACTCGTTGCCCACCGCCATCATCGAGTCGATGCACATGCGGGCGAAAAAGTCCGAGTCGTTGCCGATGATCTTGGACGACATCGAGGTCTTGGCCGCGTTGAGCAGGCCGTCCTCGCCCATGGCGTCTACGTCAGACTGAAGCACGTCCTCGATGTACTTGACTGCCGCCCGTGTCGCGAGGCGGAAGCCCGAGATGATGGTCGTGGCATGAATCTTGGACTTGATGAGCTCGTTGGCCCGCTCGAGGAGCTCGGAGGCGAGAATAACCACAGACGTCGTTCCGTCTCCGACCTCAGCATCCTGCAGACCAGCCAGCTCGACGAGCACACGCCCCGCCGGCTCCTTCACGTCAAGGCACTGAAGAATGGTGGCGCCATCGTTGGTGATGGTCACCTCACCAATCTGGTCCACAAGCATCTTGTCGAGCCCAGTCGGGCCAAGCGACGACCGGACCACGTTGGCCACAGCCTTGACCGCCAGCACTACGCACACACCAAGATCATAGTTAGCAAGATGCCCATCCCCTCTCTCGCTCTAGCTCTCCCTATGCCTCTTCCCTTCCCTCTCCCCCCCCCCCCCCCCCCCCCCACCGTCCCTCCTCTTCGCCAGCCAGCCTCGGCTCGTCGGTGGATGGGCCGCCGGCGCGCGCCCGCCCGACGGCGACCCGCGGGACGGTGGGGGGGGCAGGGGGAGCAAGTTTTGGCGGGCAGTCTCCGAGACGGCATGGGAGGAAGCAAGGATTTGAGCAGAGTGGACAAGGAGGTTCGCCTCGAGTGACACAGAGAGCATGGGCATGACCTTGTTGCACAAGGTGTACCACGGCCATAATGGTGGAGGGGGTGGCGTGGGGGAGGGAGGAAGGGGCAATTTTTGCGGGATTCTACGTAGAGGCGCCAAGACTCTCGCCCCTCTCCTCGCCGAACAACAGGCATTCTCACTCTCTAACATATACCATACCGTTCTGGGAACGAACATCTGCGCCCTTGGTCCGCTTGCCAGCAAGTGCGAGGGTTCCCTGAGACTCCATGACTGATTTCTCTGGCGTCGGGTGTGGGACCCGAGCCGGTCTCTCGACCACCACTCTCGCCCACCCGTCTTCCCCTCCCTTTTCCCCACCGACCATGAATTGAATGGGAAGTTTCCGATGGTGGGGCGGGGGCGGGGGGGGGGTGGGGGGGGAGGGGTGGGGTAGGGGTAGGTAGGGAGGGAGGGTAGGGGGGGGTAGGGGGGTAGGGGGGGTAGGGGGGGTAGGGGGGGTAGGGGGGTAGGGGGGTAGGGGTAGGTACGGG